>NC_092225.1:3543543-3551088 GCF_036320965.1 Panulirus ornatus
TATATATATATATATATATATATATATATATATATATATATATTTTCTTTTTTTTTTTCTTTTAGTATACTCTGTCGCTGTGTCCCGCGTTTGCGAGGTAGCGCAATGAAACAGACGAAAGAAATGGCCCAACCCCACCCCCCATACACATGTATATACATACGTCCACACACGCAAATATACATACCTACACAGCTTTCCATGGTTTACCCCAGACGCTTCACATGCCCTGCTTCAATCCACTGACAGCACGTCAACCCCGGTATACCACATCGCTCCAATTCACTCTATTCCTTGCCCTCCTTTCACCCTCCTGCATGCTCAGGCCCCGATCACACAAAATCATTTTCACTCCATCTTTCCACCTCCAATTTGGTCTCCCTCTTCTCCTTGTTCCCTCCACCTCCGACACATATATCCTCTTGGTCAATCTTTCCTCACTCATCCTCTCCATGTGCCCAAACCACTTCAAAACACCCTCTTCTGCTCTGTCAACCACGCTCTTTTTATTTCCACACATCTCTCTTACCCTTACGTTACTCACTCGATCAAACCACCTCACACCACACATTGTCCTCAAACATCTCATTTCCAGCACATCCATTCTCCTACGCACAACTCTATCCATAGCCCACGCTTCGCAACCATACAACATTTTTGGAACAACTATTTTTTGAAACATAGCAATTTTTGCTCTCCGAGATAATATTCTCTACTTCCACACATTCTTCAAGGCTCCCAGGATTTTCGCCCTCTCCCACACCCTATGATTCACTTCCGCTTCAATGGTTCCATCCGCTGCCAGATCCACTCTTAGATATCTAAAGCACTTTACTTCCTCCAGTTTTTCTCCATTTAAACTTACCTCCCAATTGAATTGACCCTCAACCCTACTGTACCTAATAACCTTGCTCTTATTCACATTTACTCTCAACTTTCTTCTTTCACACACTTTACCAAACTCAGTCACCAGCTTCTGCAGTTTCTCACATGAATCAGTCACTAGCGCTGTATCATCAGCGAACAACAACTGACTCACTTCCCAAGCTCTCTCATCCACAACAGACATCATACTTACCCCTCTTTCCAAAACTCTTGCATTCACCTCCCTAACAACCCCATCCACAAACAAATCATACAACCATGGAGACATCATACACCCATGCCGCAAACCTACATTCACTGAGAACCAATCACTTTCCTCTCTTCCTACACGTACACATGCCTTACATCCTCGATAAAATCTTTTCACTGCTTTTAACAACTTGCCTCCCACACCATATATTCTTAATACCTTCCACAGAGCATCTCTATCAATTCTACCATATGCCTTCTCCAGATCCATAAATGCTACATACAAATCCATTTGCTTTTCTAAGTATTTCTCACATACATACTTCAAAGCAAACACCTGATCCACACATCCTCTTCCACTTCTGAAACCACACTGTTCTTCCCCAAACTGATGCTCTGCACATGCCTTCACCCTCTAAATCAATACCCTCCCATACAATTTACCAGGAATACTCAACAAACTTATACCTCTGTAATTTGAGCACTCACTCCTATCACCTTTGCCTCTGTACAATGGTAGTATGCAAGCATTCCGACAATCCGACTCGCCTCACCATGAGTCATACATACATTAAATAACCTTACCTACCAGTCAACAATACAGTCACCCCCTTTTTTTAATAGATTCCACTGCAATACCATCCAAACATGCTGCCTTGCCGGCTTTCATCTTTCGCAAAGCTTTTACTACCTCTTCTCTATATACCAAATCATTTTCCCTAACCCTCTCACTTTGCACACCACCTCAACCAGAACACCCTATATCTGCCACTCTATCATCAAACACATTCAAGAAACCTTCAAAATACTCACTCCATCTCCTCATGTCACCACTACTTGTTATCACCTCCCCCTTAGCCCCCTTCATTGAAGTTCCCATTTGCTCCCTTGTCTTACGCACTTTATTTACCTCCTTCCAGAACATCTTTTTATTCTCCCTAAAATTTAATGACTATCTCACCCCAACTCTCTTTTGCCCTCTTTTTCACGACTTGCTCCTTTCTCTTGACCTCCTGCCTCTTTCTTTTATACCTCTCCCACTCATTTGCATTTTTTCCCTGCAAAAATCGTCCAAATGCCTCCCTCTTCTCTTTCACTAATAATCCTACTTCTTCATCCTCCCACTCACTACCTTTTCTAATCAACCCACCTCCCATGCTTCTCATGCCACAAACATCTTTTGCGCAAGCCATCACTGCTTCCCTAAATACATCCCATTCCTCCACCACACCCCTTATCTCCTTTGTTCTCACCTTTTTCCATTCCGTACTCAGTCTCTCCTGGTACTTCCTCACACAAGTCTCCTTCCCAAGCTCACTTGCTCTCACCACTCTCTTCACCCCAGCATTCTCTCTTCTTTTCTTAAAACCCCCGCAAATCTTCACCTTAGCCTCCACAAGATAATGGTCAGACTTCCCTCCAGTTGCACCTCTCTGCACATTAACATCCAAAAGTCTCTCTTTCATGCGCCTGTCAATTTACACGTGATCCAATAACGCTCTCTGGCAATCTCTCCTACTTACATACGTGTACTTATGTATATCTCGCTTTTTAAACCAAGTATTCCCAATTACCTGTCCGGTTTCAGCACATAAATCTACAAGCTCTTCACCATTTCCATTTACAACACTGAACATCCCATGTATACCAATTATTCCCTCAACTTCCACATTACTCACCTTTGCATTGAAATCACCCATCACTATAACCCGGTCTTGCGCATCAAAACCACTAACACACTTATTCAACTGCTCCCAAAACACTTGCCTCTAATGATCTTTCTTCTCATGCCCAGTTGCATATGAACCAATAATCACCCATCTCTCTCCATCACCTTCCAGTTTTACCCATATTAATCGAGAATTTAATTTCTTGCATTCTATCATATACTCCCACAACTCCTGTTTCAGGAGTACTGCTACTCCTTCCCTTGCTCTTCTCCTCTCAATAACCCCTGACTTTACTTATGTCCTCTTGGTCAATCTTTCCTCACTCATTCACTCCATGTGACCAAACCATTTCAAAACACCCTCTTCTACTCTCTCAACCACACTCTTTTTATTTCCACAAATCTCTCTTACCCTTATATGTCTCCATGGTTGTTTAATTTGTTCATGGATGGGTTTGTTAGGGAGGTGAATGCAAGAGTTTTGGAAAGAAGGTCAAGTATGCAGTCTGTTGCGGATGAGAGAGTTTGGGAAGTGAGTCAGGTTTTGTTCGCTGATGATACAGCGCTGGTGGCTGTTTCATGTGAGAAACTGCTGAAGCTGGTGACTGAGTTTGGTAAAGTGTGTGAAAGAAGAAAGTTAAGAGTAAATGTGAATAAGAGCAAGGTTATTAGGTACAGGAGGGTTTAGGGTAAAGTCAATCGGGAGGTATGTTTGAATGGAGAAAAACTGGAGGAGGTAAAGTGTTTTAGATATCTGGGAGTGGATCTGGCAGCAGATGGAATCATGGAAGCGGAAGTGAATCATAGGGTGGGGGAGGGGGCGAAAATCCTGATAGCCTTCAAGAATGTGTGGAAATCGAGAATATTATCTCGGAAAGCAAAAATGGTAATGTTTGAAGGAACAGTGGTTTCAACAATGTTGTATGGTTGCGAGGCGTTGGCTATGGATAGAGTTGTGCGCAGGAGGGTGGATGTGCTGGAAATGAGATGTTTGAGGACAATGTGTGGTGTGAGGTGGTTTGATCGAGTAAGTAATATAAGTGTAAGAAAGTGTGTGGAAATAAAAAGAGCGTGGTTGAGATAGCAGAAGAGGGTGTTTTAAAATATTTTGGGCATATGGAGAGAATGAGTGTGGAAAGATTGACCAAGAGGATATATGTGTCGGAGGTTGAGGGAACGAGAAGAAGTGGGAGACCCAATTGGAGATGGAAAGATGGAATGAAAAAGATTTTGAGTGATCGCGGCCTGAACATGCAGGAGGGTGAAAGGTGGGCAAGGAACAGAGTGAATTTGATCGATGTGGTATACCGGGGTCGACGTGCTGTTAATGGATTGAATCAGTGCAGATGATGTGTCTGGGGAAAACCATGGAAAGGTCGGTCGGGCCTGGATATGGAAAGTGAGCTGCGGTTTCGGGCATTTTTGCAAGAGAGCTAGAGACTGTGTGTGAACGAATGTGGCGTTTGTTGTATTTTCCTCGCGCTACCTCGCACACATGAAGGGGGGGGAGGGGGATGTTATTCCATGTGTGGCGAGATGGGGATGGGAATGAATAAAGGCAGACAGTGTAAATTGTGTGCATGTGTATATATGTATGTGTCTGGTTATGTATATATATATGTACCTTGAGATGTATAGTTATGTGTACTTGCGTGTGTGGACGTGTGTGTATATACATGTGTATAGGAGTGCGTTGGGCAAATTCTTTCGTTTGTTTCCTTGCGCTACCTCGTAAACGCGGGAGAGAGCGACAAAGGAAAATATATATATATATATATATATATATATATATATATATATATATATATTTGTCGCTGTCTCCCACGTTAGCGAGATAGCGTAAGGAAACAGACGAAAAAATGGCCAAACCCACCCTAATATATATGTATATACATGCACTTCCACACACGCACAACTCTATCTATAGCCGACGCCTCGCAACCATACAACATCGTTGGAACCACTATTCCTTCAAACATAGCCATTTTTGGTTTCGGAGATAAAGTTCTCGACTTCCACACATTCTTCAAGGCTCCCAGGATTTTCGCCCCCTCCCCTACCCTATGATTCAATTCCGCTTCCATGGCTCCTTCCGCTGCCAGATCCACTCCCAGATATCTAAAACACTTTACTTCCTCTAGTTTTTCTCCATTCAAACTTATCTTCCAATTGACTTGACAGTCATCCCTAAGATACCTAATAACCTTGCTCTTATTCACATTTACTCTTAACTTTCTTCTTTCACTCACATTACCGAACTCACTCACCAGCTTCTGCAGTTTCTCACGTGAATCAGCCACCAGTGCTGTATCATCAGTGAAGAACAACTGACTTACATCCCAAGCTCTCTCATCCCCAACAGACTGCATACTTGACCCTCTTTACAAAACTCTTGCATTCACCTCCCTAACAACCCCATCCATAAACAAATTAAACAACCATGGAGATATATAAGGGTAAGAGAGATTTGTGGAAATAAAAATAGTGTGGTTGATAGAGCAGAGGAGGGTGTTTTGAAATGGTTTGGTCATATGGAGAGAATGAGTGAGGAAAGATTGACCAAGAGGACATATGTGTCGGAGGTGAAGGGAACGAGGAGAAGAGGGAGACCAGATTGGAGGTGGAAAGATGGAGTGAAATAGATTTTGAGTGATCGGCGCTTCAACATGTAGGAGGATGAAAAGCGGGCAAGGAATAGAGTGAATTGGATCGATGTGTTATACCGGGGTTGACGTGCTGTCAGTGGATTGAATCAGGGAGTGAAGCGTCTGGGGTAAACCATGGAAAGTTCTGTTGGGCCTGGATGCGGAGAGGGCGGTGTGGTTTCGGACATTATTGCATGACAGTTAGAGACTGATTGTTAACGAATGGGGACTTTGTTGTCTTTTCCTAGCGCTACCTCGCACACATGAAGGGTGAGGGGTATGTTATTCCATGCGTGGCAAGGTGGCGATGGAATGAATAAAGGCAGACAGTTTGAATTGTGTGCATGTGCATATATGTATGGGTCTGTAAGTGTATATATATAAGTGTACATTGAGATGTATGGTTATGTATATTTGCGTGTGGGAACGTGTATGTATATATATGTGTATGGGGGTGGGTTTGGCCATTTCTTTCATCTGTTTCCTTGCCCTACCTCGCAAACCCGGGAGACAGCGACAAAGCAAAATAAACAAATAAGTAAATATATATATATATATATATATATATATATATATATATATATATATATATATATATATATATATATATATATATATATATTTTTTTTTTTTTTTTCTTCACAGGGCATGTGAAGCGTCTGGGGTAAAGCATGGAAAGCTGTGTAGGTATGTATATTTGCGTGTGTGGACGTATGTATATACATGTGTATGGGGGTAGGTTGGGCCATTTCTTTCGTCTGTTTCCTTGCGCTACCTCGCAAACGCGAGAGACAGCGACAAAGCAAAAAAAAAAAAAATATACATATATATATATATATATATATATATATATATATATATTATTTTTTTATTTTTTATTATACTTTGTATATATATATATATATATATATATATATATATATATATATATATATATATATATATATATATATTTATTCTTTTTTTTTTTTTGCTTTGTGTCTATCTCCCGCGTTAGCGAGGTAGCGCAAGGAAACACACGAAGAAAAAAAAAAAAAAAAAAAAATATATATATATATATATGTATATATATATATATATATATATATATATATATATATATATATATATATATATATATATATATATATATATATATATATATATATATATATATATATATATATATATGGGTCACACACGCATTCCTCGCGTGTCGTAGAAAGCGACTAGAGGGGACGGGAGAGTGGGCTCAGAAATCCTCCCCTCCTTGTATATTTTTTTTTTTTTCTAACTTTCTAAAATGGGAAACAGAAGGAGTCATTCGGGGAGTGCTCATCCTCCTCGAAGGCTCAGACTAGGCTGTCTGAATGTGTGTGGATGTAACCAAGATGAGAAAAAGGGAGAGATATGTAGTATGTTTGATGAAAGGAACCTGGATGTTTTGGCTCTGAGTGAAACGAAGTTCAAGGCTAAAGGGGAAGAGTGGTTGGGGAATGTCTTGGGAGTAAAGTCAGGGGTTAGTGAGAGGACAAGAGCAAGGGAAGGAGTAGAAGTACTCCTGAAACAGGAATTGTGGGAGTATGTGACAGAATGTAAGAAAGTAAATTCTCGATTAATATGGGTAAAACTGAAAGTTGAAGGAGAGAGATGGGTGATTATTGGTGCACATCCACCTGGGCATGAGAAGAAAGATCATGAGAGGCAAGTGTTTTGGGAGCAGCTGAATGAGTGTGTTAGTGGTTTTGATGCACGAGACCGGGTTATAGTGATGGGTGATTTGAATGCAAAGGTGAGTAATGTGGCAATTGAGGGAATAATTGGTATACATAGGGTGTTCAGTGTTGTAAATGGAAATGGTGAAGAGCTTGCAGATTTATGTGCTGAAAAAGGATAGGTGATTGGGAATACCTGGTTTAAAAAGCGAGATATACATTAGTATACGTATGTAAGTAGGACAGATGGCCAGAGAGGGTTATTGGATTACGTGTTAATTGACAGGCACGCGAAAGAGAGACTTTTGGATGTTAATGTGCTGAGAGGTGCAACTGGATCAATGTCTGATCATTATCTTGTGGAGGCTAAGGTGAAGATTTGTATGGGTTTTCAGAAAAGAAGATTGAATGTTGGGGTGAAGTGGGTGGTGGGAGTAAGTGAGCTTGGGAAGGAGACTTGTTT
>NC_092225.1:3551188-3583688 GCF_036320965.1 Panulirus ornatus
AACAACACTTCCGGGGATTGGTAGATGCTGTTGATGCATTTTCTCTCATGACGTATGACTTCTCAAGCTTCCAAAATCCAGGCCCCAACAGCCCTGAATGGTGGGTGCGTGACTGTGTTGAGAGATTGGTCCCAGATGCATCATCACCTGACCGAGCCAAGATCTTGCTTGGACTCAGTTTGTATGGGCTGGACCACAGTGTAACAGGAGGGACACATGTACTTGGCCACCAATATGTTGACATCCTGTCCACATACAAACCCAAGTTTAGCTACGATGACGATTCCAAGGAACATTACTATGAGTACAAGTGACATGTGCACCCATATGAGCTGACTGATGAGGACGCCAGAAATAACGTCGTGTGACAAGATTCCGCTTCACGTTTAGTTCAAGCCATGGAGACGTACAGTGTCTTGGTAGCGACGGTGGCCAGACACATTGTATCTTCACTGCCCGAGGGACGACGCAAGCCATGGACGGAACATGTGATTTGAAAGTGAACTACGCGGGAAACGGCGATCAAATTTAAAGAGGGAAGTCAGCACCACAAGTAAAGCATCCTTCTCGAAGGCTCAGAGTGGGGTGCCTAAATGTGTGTGGATGTAACCAAGATGTGAAGACCCTTACTGGAAAAACAATCACTCTTGAAGAAGAACCTTCAGACACAATTGAAAATGTGAAAGAAAATAGTGAAATTGGAGAAAAATGTAGCTTAGACATTGAAGCTTATTGATACAGTGGTTAAATTGATGAGAACTGCTATTGACGTTTGTGTAAATAAATTATACATTTCCTTTTTTCCATAGCCAGAGGTTGAATCATTATGTGACATTCTTTATTTCATTCATTTCAAGCTAGAAGTTTCAGTTTTCTAAATTGTTTCTTACATTTCTCATATGTATATATATGGATGTGTGTGTGTGGTTATGTGTGCGTGTGTGTGTGTATGTGTGTGTATGTGTATATGTATATATATATGTATATATATATATATATATATATATATATATATATATATATATATATATATATATATATATATATATATATATATATATATATTTTTTCTTTTTTTTTTTTTGCTTTGTCGCTGTCTCCAGCGTTTGCGAGGTAGCGCAAGGAAACAGACGAAAGAAATGGCCCAACCCACCCCCATACACATGTATATACATACGTCCACACACGCAAATATACATACTTACACAGCTTTTCATGGTTTACCCCAGACGCTTTACATGCCTTGATTCAATCCACTGACAGCACGTCAACCCCGGTATACCATATCGCTCCAATTCACTCTATTCCTTGCCCTCCTTTCACCCTCCTGCATGTTCAGGCCCCGATCACACAAAATCTTTTTCACTCCATCTCTCCACCTCCAATTTGGTCTCCCTCTTCTCCTCGTTCCCTCCACCTCCGACACATATATCCTCTTGGTCAATCTTTCCTCACGCATTCTGTCCATGTGACCAAACCATTTCAAAACACCCTCTTCTGCTATCTCAACCACGCTCTTTTTATTTCCACACATCTCTCTTACCCTTACGTTACTTACTCGATCAAACCACCTCACACATCACATTGTCCTCAAACATCTCATTTCCAGCATATCCATCCTCCTGCGCACAACTCTATCTATAGTCCACGCCTCGCAACCATACAACATTGTTGGAACCACTATTCCTTCAAACATACCCATTTTTGCTTTCCGAGATAATGTTCTCGACTTCTACACATTCTTCAAGGCTCCCAGAATTTTCGCCCCCTCCCCCACCCTATGATCCACTTCCGCTTCCATGTTTCCATCCGCTGCCAGATCCACTCCCAGATATCTAAAACACTTCACTTCCTCCAGTTTTTCTCCATTCAAACTCACCTCCCAATTGACTTGACCCACAACCCTACTGTACCTAATAACCTTGCTCTTATTCACATTTACTCTTAACTTTCTTCTTTCACACACTTTACCAAACTCAGTCACCAGCTTCTGCAGTTTCTCACATGAATCAGACACCAGCGCTGTGTCATCAGCGAACAACAACTGACTCACTTCCCAAGCTCTCTCATCCCCAACAGACTTCATACTTGCCCCTCTTTCCAAAACTCTTGCACTTACCTCCCTAACAACCCCATCCATAAACAAATTAAACAACCATGGAGACATCGCACACCCCTGCCGCAAACCTACATTCACTGAGAACCAATCACTTTCCTCTCTTCCTACACGTACACATGCCTTACATCCTCGATAAAAACTTTTCACTGCTTCTAACAACTTTCCTCCCACACCATATATTCTTAATACCTTCCACAGAGCATCTCTATCAACTCTATCATATGCCTTCTGCAGATCCATAAATGCTACATACAAATCCATTTGCTTTTCTAAGTATTTCTAAGTATTTTCTAAGTATAAATAAATATATATATATATATATATATATATATATATATATATATATATATATATATATATATATATATATATATATTATATATATATATATATATATATATATATATATATATATATATATATATATATATATATATATATATATATATATATATATATATATATATATATATATATATATATATATATATATATATATAGGTGTCTGGTTTGGTTGACAAGACAATATTTGAGCGTGGTTTGGTGACTGAACGTCCAAAATGGAAGGATATTGTGGAAAACCACAGTAGCTATTCCCGCAACACAGCCCACCGAACTTTGAATCACAACACGCTTGCATATGTCACTTCGTGGAACAACCATGGATATGATGTGGCTAAGTTCCTGGGTGGCAAATTTACCCATATATCTCCAGTTTGGCTGCAGCTGAAGTATAACAGTGGAAACACCATCATCACAGGAGATCATGACATTGACCAAGGGTGGATCAGAGAAGTTAGAAAGTCTGGGAAGAATGCAGATGTTAAAATTGTTCCACGTATTCTTTTTGATGGTTGGCAGCCAAATGACTACAGAGAACTGTTTAGCTCTAAGAATCAGCGCAGTAAACTAGCCAGTGATATTGTCAACATGATCAAGGTACACCATTTTGATGGCATTGTTTTGGAGCTTTGGAGTCAAATACCAACTCAAGCACTACTTGATCAGGTGCCAAATGTAGTTGGTGAGCTGGCCAGCAAGATTCGATCTGCTGGCTACTCGTTTATTCTTGTCATCCCCCCGGCAGTGTATCAAAGGAATACTCCAGGTTCTTTTGTAGAACAACACTTCCGGGGATTGGTAGATGCTGTTGATGCATTTTCTCTCATGACGTATGACTTCTCAAGCTTCCAAAATCCAGGCCCCAACAGCCCTGAATGGTGGGTGCGTGACTGTGTTGAGAGATTGGTCCCAGATGCATCATCACCTGACCGAGCCAAGATCTTGCTTGGACTCAGTTTGTATGGGCTGGACCACAGTGTAACAGGAGGGACACATGTACTTGGCCACCAATATGTTGACATCCTGTCCACATACAAACCCAAGTTTAGCTACGATGACGATTCCAAGGAACATTACTATGAGTACAAGTGACATGTGCACCCATATGAGCTGACTGATGAGGACGCCAGAAATAACGTCGTGTGACAAGATTCCGCTTCACGTTTAGTTCAAGCCATGGAGACGTACAGTGTCTTGGTAGCGACGGTGGCCAGACACATTGTATCTTCACTGCCCGAGGGACGACGCAAGCCATGGACGGAACATGTGATTTGAAAGTGAACTACGCGGGAAACGGCGATCAAATTTAAAGAGGGAAGTCAGCACCACAAGTAAAGCATCCTTCTCGAAGGCTCAGAGTGGGGTGCCTAAATGTGTGTGGATGTAACCAAGATGTGAAGACCCTTACTGGAAAAACAATCACTCTTGAAGAAGAACCTTCAGACACAATTGAAAATGTGAAAGAAAATAGTGAAATTGGAGAAAAATGTAGCTTAGACATTGAAGCTTATTGATACAGTGGTTAAATTGATGAGAACTGCTATTGACGTTTGTGTAAATAAATTATACATTTCCTTTTTTCCATAGCCAGAGGTTGAATCATTATGTGACATTCTTTATTTCATTCATTTCAAGCTAGAAGTTTCAGTTTTCTAAATTGTTTCTTACATTTCTCATATGTATATATATGGATGTGTGTGTGTGGTTATGTGTGCGTGTGTGTGTGTATGTGTGTGTATGTGTATATGTATATATATATGTATATATATATATATATATATATATATATATATATATATATATATATATATATATATATATATATATATATATATATATATATATATATATATTTTTTCTTTTTTTTTTTTTGCTTTGTCGCTGTCTCCAGCGTTTGCGAGGTAGCGCAAGGAAACAGACGAAAGAAATGGCCCAACCCACCCCCATACACATGTATATACATACGTCCACACACGCAAATATACATACTTACACAGCTTTTCATGGTTTACCCCAGACGCTTTACATGCCTTGATTCAATCCACTGACAGCACGTCAACCCCGGTATACCATATCGCTCCAATTCACTCTATTCCTTGCCCTCCTTTCACCCTCCTGCATGTTCAGGCCCCGATCACACAAAATCTTTTTCACTCCATCTCTCCACCTCCAATTTGGTCTCCCTCTTCTCCTCGTTCCCTCCACCTCCGACACATATATCCTCTTGGTCAATCTTTCCTCACGCATTCTCTCCATGTGACCAAACCATTTCAAAACACCCTCTTCTGCTATCTCAACCACGCTCTTTTTATTTCCACACATCTCTCTTACCCTTACGTTACTTACTCGATCAAACCACCTCACACATCACATTGTCCTCAAACATCTCATTTCCAGCATATCCATCCTCCTGCGCACAACTCTATCTATAGTCCACGCCTCGCAACCATACAACATTGTTGGAACCACTATTCCTTCAAACATACCCATTTTTGCTTTCCGAGATAATGTTCTCGACTTCTACACATTCTTCAAGGCTCCCAGAATTTTCGCCCCCTCCCCCACCCTATGATCCACTTCCGCTTCCATGTTTCCATCCGCTGCCAGATCCACTCCCAGATATCTAAAACACTTCACTTCCTCCAGTTTTTCTCCATTCAAACTCACCTCCCAATTGACTTGACCCACAACCCTACTGTACCTAATAACCTTGCTCTTATTCACATTTACTCTTAACTTTCTTCTTTCACACACTTTACCAAACTCAGTCACCAGCTTCTGCAGTTTCTCACATGAATCAGACACCAGCGCTGTGTCATCAGCGAACAACAACTGACTCACTTCCCAAGCTCTCTCATCCCCAACAGACTTCATACTTGCCCCTCTTTCCAAAACTCTTGCACTTACCTCCCTAACAACCCCATCCATAAACAAATTAAACAACCATGGAGACATCGCACACCCCTGCCGCAAACCTACATTCACTGAGAACCAATCACTTTCCTCTCTTCCTACACGTACACATGCCTTACATCCTCGATAAAAACTTTTCACTGCTTCTAACAACTTGCCTCCCACACCATATATTCTTAATACCTTCCACAGAGCATCTCTATCAACTATATCATATGCCTTCTCCAGATCCATAAATGCTACATACAAATCCATTTGCTTTTCTAAGTATTTCTCACATACATTCTTCAAAGCAAACACCTGATCCACACATCCTCTACCACTTCTGAAACCACACTGCTCTTCCCCAATCTGATGCTCTGTACATGCCTTCACCCTCTCAATCAATACCCTCCCATATAATTTACCAGGAATACTCAACAAACTTATACCTCTGTAATTTGAGCACTCACTCTTATCCCCTTTGCCTTTGTACAATGGCACTATGCACGCATTCACCCAATCCTCAGGCACCTCATCATGAGTCATACATACATTAAATAACCTTACCAACCAGTCAACAATACAGTCACCCCCTTTTTTAATAAATTCCACTGCAATACCATCCAAACCTGCTGCCTTGCCGGCTTTCATCTTCCGCAAAGCTTTCACTACCTCTTCTCTGTTTACCAAATCATCTTCCCTAGCCCTCTCACTTTGCACACCACCTCGACCAAAACAACCTATATCTGCCACTCTATCATCAAACACATTCAACAAACCTTCGAAATAATTACTCCATCTCCTTCTCACATCACCGCTACCTGTTATCACCTCCCCATTTGCGCCCTTCAATGAAGTTCCCATTTGCTCCCTTGTCTTACGCACTTTATTTACCTCCTTCCAGAACATCTTTTTATTCTCCCTAAAATTTAATGATACTCTCTCACCCTAACTCTCATTTGCCCTTTTTTTCACCTCTTGCACCTTTCTCTTGACCTCCTGTCTCTTTCTTTTATACATCTCCCACTCAATTGCATTTTTTCCCTGCAAAAATCGTCCAAATGCCTCTCTCTTCTCTTTCACTAATACTCTTACTTCTCAACTCACACTCACTACCCTTTTTAATCAACCCCACCTTCCCACTCTTCTCAATGCCAAAAGCAATCGTTTAAACGCAATCCATCACTAGATTTCCCTAAATACATCCCCATTCCTCCCCCCCACTCCCCCCTTACTTCCATTGTTCTCACCTTTTACCATTCGGTAACTCAGTCCTCTCCTGGAACTTCCTCACACAGGTCTCCTTCTCAGCTCACTTACTCTCCTCACCCCACCAAGCTCATACCATAAAAATCAAACTCGCCCCACTATCCCACCCCAATCACCCTACACAAAAAGAACCAACCGAAACCGCCACCACCACCAATCCCCCCATCCATCTCTCCATCAACCACACCACACAATACGCAACCCCAAAAACCAACTAAACCTCACCGAAACCTAAAACAACAAAACCAACCCATCCACCCCACCCACCGATCCATCCAACCACCCCTCCCAACGCAACCCCAAAACCAAAAACGCCCACTCACAAACTCAAACCACACCCCCTCTCACCACTCTCACCCGTCTCACACACCACCAACCCGAAAACCATCAACCCGACAAACCTCCACATACCCTAAAACCTCACCCCCACGCAGACAACCCCGCCAACCCCATCAACCAAACACACCAAATCCTCAACCGCACTCACCACAGCGACGGCAGAAACCCTCAACCAAACCCTAGCACCCTCTCAACCTCGGACCAGAACCACCACACCACACCATGCTCTACCCTAACCCCCTCCAACCATCAACACCAAAGACATACCACCAGCAGCCCCCCTTAAACCCCTCTGACCCACTCCCCACCTGCACACGACAACCCCCTCTCACCACAAACCACCCAACCAACTCAACCCCCCCCGAAAAACCCCACCATACCCCACGCACCAGCGCCTCCCCCACCCCATAAAATCCGACCGCCCACCACCACAACCCCCACCCCACCCTCCCCGCGATAACCACACCACACCACCCACCCCAACCCGACCATAGCACCTTGCGCCCCCTCACAACCACACCAACCCCCCTGAAACCCCACCTTACCACAAACCCCTCAAACCCCTCCGGGTGGGGGGACGAAACCCAAAGCAACCACACCAAACCTCAACCCCCGATGCCCCAACCAACCACACACCCCACACCCCCCTATCAACCAATCACCACCAAACTCCCCCCCAAAACTCTAGCACCACCCCAAGCAAACCAAACCACACCCACCAAACTCCCACCTACGCCCCTAAACCAAACCAAAGACCCCCACCAACCGCCCCATCATCACCACCTGACCCCCCCCAAGCCAAAACCCCTACCCCCCCCCCACAATCTCACCACCAACCCCCCCTCAACACCACAAAGACCACATACCTACCACATCCCCAGCCCCAACTGTTACTCTCACCACACTTAAGTCACCACCGCCACCCACCTCACCCCACTCCCCTACTCTCACCACCAAGCACAAAAACCTCCGCCACCCAACCCACCCACCACCACACCCACCCCACCCTAAGACCAACCCGCCAACCCTCACCCACCACCTGCTCCACAGCCCACGACCAACCCGATCCCCGAACAACGCCAACCACTCACCACCACCACCACACACCGACCGAAATCAACCCCCTAACACCCCCCAACAACCAGCACACCATCTCACCAACGCGTGACCCTCGCCACAACCCACACCCCATACCCCACCCAAAACAAGCCCCCACCCCCCACACCCCCCCCCCCACCGAACGCAGGGGCAATCACCGTTCTCACCCACCGAGCCCCAATCTAACCCCCACCACCCAATCTCAACCGAACCAGCCAACACCACACATCACCTTGAACCACCGACATCCCCAAACCGCCAGACCCACCACCACCATCAACCCATACCGAACCACACACCCCCTCACCAAACTCCTGAACCCACCAAACAAACCTCCACGTACAAACCAAAACCAACACACCAACCCAATCCCAACCCCCTAACTCCACCCACCCACCCACCACAAAGTAACCACCTCAGCAAACACCAATCAACCCACCTATGATGTCCCGCCCTAGCCACCACTGATCCACCAACCACCGCAGACCACCAATCCTCTCACCCGAGCGAAGCACCACTCACCACCCCACCACCACCTAACCCTCACCAACACCCAACCCCACGATGTCCCAACAACCCCGGCGAAACCGACCTACCCACCGAACAAAACCCTAACCACCCACCCGCACCCACCAGGCAACCAGACCTCACACCTTCAACCCCCTCCCGGAGCCAAAACTCAACTCACCGAATACCCCAGCGACCCCTCACCCAGCTCTCAAACACCCCCGCAACCCAACCTGCAAAACCACCACCAGCCCACCTCAACCCACCACCCACAACCGCCCCACCACACAATACACCACACCATCACCATACCTCAAACAAACCACAACAAAGCCCAAACACCACCAACACACCACCCACCCAAACCAACCACACACCAACGCCCAAGCCACCCAACCAACAAACCAAACTCACGGACAAAACCCACAACATTCACTCTTGTTTTCTGAAAACCCATACAAATCTTCACCTTAGCCTCCACAAGATAATGATCAGACATCCCTCCAGTTGCACCTCTCAGCACATTAACATCCAAAAGTCTCTCTTTCGCACGCCTGTCAATTAACACGTAATCCAATAACGCTCTCTGGCCATCTCTCCTACTTACATAAGTATACTTATGTATATCTCGCTTTTTAAACCAGGTATTCCCAATCACCAGTCCTTTTTCAGCACATAAATCTACAAGCTCTTCACCATTTCCATTTACAACACTGAACACCCCATGTATACCAATTATTCCCTCAACTGCCACATTACTCACCTTTGCATTCAAATCAACCATCACTATAACCCGGTCTCGTGCATCAAAACCACTAACACACTCATTCAGATGCTCCCAAAACACTTGCCTCTCTTGATCTTTCTTCTCATGCCCAGGTGCATAAGCACCAATAATCACCCACCTCTCTCCATCAACTTTCAGTTTTACCCATATTAATCGAGAATTTACTTTCTTACACTCTATCACATACTCCCACAACTCCTGTTTCAGGAGTATTGCTACTCCTTCCCTTGCTCTTGTCCTCTCACTAACCCCTGACTTTACTCCCCAGACATTCCCAAACCACTCTTCCCCTTTGCCCTTGAGCTTCGTTTCACTCAGAGCCAAAACATCCAGGTTCCTTTCCTCAAACATACTACCTATCTCTCCTTTTTTCACATCTTGGTTACATCCACACACATTTAGGCACCCCACTCTGAGCCTTCGAGGAGGATGAGCACTCCCCGCGTGACTCCTTCTTCTGTTTCCCATTTTAGAAAGTTAATACAAGGAGGGGAGGATTTCTGGCCCCCCGCTCCCGTCCCCTCTAGTCGCTTTCTACGACACGCGAGGAATACGTGGGAAGTATTCTTTCACCCCTATCCCCAGGGATAATATACATATATATATACATATACACATACACAATTTAGAAAACTGAAACTTCTAGCTTGAAATGAATGAAAAAAATGAATGTCACATAATGGTTCAACCTCTGGTTATGGAAAAAAGGAAATGTATAATTTATTTACACAAACGTCAATAGCAGTTCTCATTAATTTAACCACTGTATCAATAGGCTTCAATGCTATATGCTATATATATATATATTATATATATATATATATATATATATATATATATATATATATATATATATATATATATATATATATATATATATATATATATATATATATATATATATATATATATATATATATATATATATATATATATATATATATATATATATATATATATATATATATATATATATATATATATATATATATATATATATATATATATATATATATATATATATATATATTTAAGCTTATTGACACAGTGGTGAAATTGATGAGAACTGCTATTGACGTTTGTGTGAATAAATTGTACATTTCCTTTTCCATAGCCAGAGGTTGAACCATTATGTGACATTCATTTTTTTTCATTCATTTCAAGCTAAAAGTTTGTTTCTAAATTGTTCTTACATTTTTCATATGTATATATATGTATGTGTGTGTGTGTGTGTGTATGTGCATATGTGTGTGTGTGTGTGTGTGTGTGTGTATGTATATATATATGTATATTATCCCTGGGGATAGGGGTGAAAGAATACTTCCCACGTATTCCTCGCGTGTCGTAGAAAGCGACTAGAGGGGACGGGAGCGGGGGGCCGGAAATCCTCCCCTCCTTGTATTAACTTTCTAAAATGGGAAACAGAAGAAGGAGTCACGCGGGGAGTGATCATCCTCCTCGAAGGCTCAGAGTGGGGTGCCTAAATGTGTGTGGATGTAACCAAGATGTGAAAAAAGGAGAGATAGGTAGTATGTTTGAGGAAAGGAACCTGGATGTTTTGGCTCTGAGTGAAACGAAGCTCAAGGGTAAAGGGGAAGAGTGGTTTGGAAATGTCTGGGGAGTGAAGTCTGGGGTTAGTGAGAGGACAAGAGCAAGGGAAGGAGTAGCAATACTCCTGAACAATGTGTGGTGTGAGGTGGTTTGAGCGAAGTAACGTAAGGGTAAGAGAGATGTGTGGAAATAAAAAGAGCGTGGTTGAGAGAGCAGAAGAGGGTGTTTTGAAATGGTTTGGGCACATGGAGAGAATGAGTGAGGAGAGATTGACCAAGAGGATATATGTGTCGGAGGTGGAGGGAACGAGGAGAAGAGGGAGACCAAATTGGAGGTGGAAAGATGGAGTGAAAAAGATTTTGTGTGATCGGGGCCTGAACATGCAGGAGGGTGAAAGGAGGGCAAGAAATAGAGTGAATTGGAGTCATGTGGTATACAGGGGTTGACGTGCTGTCAGTGGATTGAAGCAAGGCATGTGAAGCGTCTGGGGTAAACCATGGAAAGCTGTGTAGGTATGTATATTTGCGTGTGTGGACGTGTGTATGTACATGTGTATGGGGGGGGGGGGGTTGGGCCATTTCTATCGTCTGTTTCCTTGCGCTACCTCGCAAACGCGGGAGACAGCGACAAAGTATAAAAAAAAAAAAAAAAAAAAAAAAAAAAAAATATATATATATATATATATATCTCCCCTATCCCTGGGGATAGGGGAGAAAGAATACTTCCCACGTATTCCCTGCGTGTCGTATAAGGCGAATAAAAGGGGAGGGAGCGGGGAGCTGGAAATCCTCCCCTCTCGTTTTTTTTTTAATTTTCCAAAAGAAGGAACAGAGAATTGGGCCAGGTGAGGGTATTCCCTCAAGGCCCAGTCCTCTGTTCTTAACGCTACCTCGCTAATGCGGGAAATGGCGAATAGTTTGAAAGAAAAAAGAAAGATATATATATATATATATATATATATATATATATATATATATATATATATATATATATATATATATTACTGGAGTGATAGTTTTCATACATGGTGCTTTGACAAGAAAATAGTGAAATTGGAAAAAATGTAGCTTAGACATTTGAAGCTTTTTTATACAGTGGTTAAATTGATGAGAACTACTATTGACGTGTGTGTAAATAAATTACACATTTCCCTTTTCCATAGCCAGAGGTTGAATCATTATGTGACATTCATTTTCTCATTTCATTTTAAGCTAGAAGTTTCAGTTTTCTGAATTATTTCTTACATTTTTCATATTTCTTTTTTTTTGCTTTGTCGCTGTCTACCACGCTTGCGAGGTAGCGCAAGGAAACAGAGGAAAGAAATGGCCCAACCCACCCCAATATACATGTATATACATACGTCCACACACGCAAATATACATATCTACACAGCTTTCCATGATTTACCCCAGACGCTTCACATGCTGTGATTCAACCCACTGACAGTGGGTTTTCATATGTATATATATGTATATGTGTGTATATGAATATGTGCGTGTGTATGTGTATGTATAGTATGTATTGAAAATAGTGAAATTGGAGAAAAATGTAGCTTAGACATTGAAGCTTATTGATACAGTGGTTAAATTGATGAGAACTGCTATTGACGTTTGTGTAAATAAATCATACATTTCCTTTTTTCCATAGCCAGAGGTTGAATCATTATGTGACATTCTTTTTTTCATTCATTTCAAGCTAGAAGTTTCAGTTTTCTAAATTGTTTCTTACATTTCTCATATGTATATATATGTATGTGTGTGTGTGGTTATGTGTGCGTGTGTGTGTGTATGTGTGTGTATGTGTATATGTATATATATATGTATATCATCCCTGGGGATAGGGGTGAAAGAATACTTCCCACGTATTCCTCGCGTGTCGTAGAAAGCGACTAGAGGGGACGGGAGCGGGGGGCCAGAAATCCTCCCCTCCTTGTATTAACTTTCTAAAATGGGAAACAGAAGAAGGAGTCACGCGGGGAGTGCTCATCCTCCTCGAAGGCTCAGAGTGGGGTGCCTAAATGTGTGTGGATGTAACCAAGATGTGAAAAAAGGAGAGATAGGTAGTATGTTTGAGGAAAGGAACCTGGATGTTTTGGCTCTGAGTGAAACGAAGCTCAAGGGTAAAGGGGAAGAGTGGTTTGGGAATGTCTGGGGAGTAAAGTCAGGGGTTAGTGAGAGGACAAGAGCAAGGGAAGGAGTAGCAATACTCCTGAAACAGGAGTTGTGGGAGTATGTGATAGATTGTAAGAAAGTAAATTCTCGATTAATATGGGTAAAACTGAAAGTTGATGGAGAGAGGTGGGTGATTATTGGTGCATATGCACCTGGGCATGAGAAGAAAGATCATGAGAGGCAAGTGTTTTGGGAGTAGCTGAATGAGTGTGTTAGCGGTTTTGATGCAGAAGACCGGGTTATAGTGATGGGTGATTTGAATGCAAAGGTGAGTAATGTGGCAGTTGAGGGAATAATTGGTATACATGGGGTGTTCAGTGTTGTAAATGGAAATGGTGAAGAGCTTGTAGATTTCTGTGCTGAAAAAGGACTGATGATTGGGAATACCTGGTTTAAAAAGCGAGATATACATAAGTATACGTATGTAAGTAGGAAAGATGGCCAGAGAGCGTTATTGGATTACGTGTTAATTGACAGGCGTGCGAAAGAGAGACTTTTGGATGTTAATGTGCTGAGAGGTGCAACTGGAGGGATGTCTGATCATTATCTTGTGGAGGCTAAGGTGAAGATTTGTATTGGTTTTCAGAAAAGAAGAGTGAATGTTGGGGTGAAGAGGGTGGTGAGAGTAAGTGAGCTTGGGAAGGAGACCTGTGTGAGGAAGTACCAGGAGAGACTGAGTACAGAATGGAAAAAGGTGAGAACAATGGAAGTAAGGGGAGTAGGGGAGGAATGGGATGTATTTAGGGAATCAGTGATGGATTGCGCAAAAGATGCTTGTGGCATGAGAAGAGTGGGAGGTGAGTTGATTAGGAAGGGTAGTGAGGGGTGGGATGAAGAAGTAAGAGTATTAGTGAAAGAGAAGAGAGAGGCATTTGGACGATTTTTGCAGGGAAAAAATGCAATTGAGTAGGAGATGTATAAAAGAAAGAGACAGGAGGTCAAGAGAAAGGTGCAAGAGGTGAAAAAAAGGGCAAATGAGAGTTGGGGTGAGAGAGTATCAGTAAATTTTAGGGAGAATAAAAAGATGTTCTGGAAGGAGGTAAATAAAGTGCGTAAGACAAGGGAGCAAATGGGAACTTCAGTGAAGGGCGCAAATGGGGAGGTGATAACAAGTAGTGGTGATGTGAGAAGGAGATGGAGTAAGTATTTTGAAGGTTTGTTGAATGTGTTTGATGATAGAGTGGCAGATATAGGGTGTTTTGGTCGAGATGCTGTGCAAAGTGAGAGGGTTAGGGATAATGATTTGGTAAACAGAGAAGAGGTAGTGAAAGCTTTGCGGAAGATGAAAGCCGGCAAGGCAGCAGGTTTATATGGTATTGTAGTGGAATTTATTAAAAAAGGGGGTGACTGTATTATTGACTGGTTGGTAAGGTTATTTAATGTATGTATGACTCATGGCGAGGTGCCTGAGGATTGGCGGAACGCGTGCATAGTGCCATTGTACAAAGGCAAAGGGGATAAGAGCGAGTGCTCAAATTACAGAGGTATACGTTTGTTGAGTATTCCTGGTAAATTATATGGGAGGGTGTTGATTGAGAGGGTGAAGGCATGTACAGATCATCAGATTGGGGAAGAGCAGTGTGGTTTCAGAAGTGGTAGAGGATGTGTGGATCAGGTGGTTGCTTTGAAGAATGTATGTGAGAAATACTTAGAAAAGCAAATGGATTTGTATGTAGCATTTATGGATCTGGAGAAGGCATATGATAGAGTTGATAGAGATGCTCTGTGGAAGGTATTAAGAATATATGGTGTGGGAGGAAAGTTGTTAGAAGCAGTGAAAAGTTTTTGTCGAGGATGTAAGGCATGTGTACGTGTAGGAAGAGAGGAAAGTGATTGGTTCTCAGTGAATGTAGGTTTGCGGTAGGGGTGTGTGATGTCTCCATGGTTGTTTAATTTGTTTATGGATGGGGTTGTTAGGGAGGTAAATGCAAGAGTTTTGGAAAGAGGGGCAAGTATGAAGTCTGTTGGGGATGAGAGAGCTTGGGAAGTGAGTCAGTTGTTGTTCGCTGATGATACAGCGCTGGTGGCTGATTCATGTGAGAAACTGCAGAAGCTGGTGACTGAGTTTGGTAAAGTGTGTGGAAGAAGAAAGTTAAGAGTAAATGTGAATAAGAGCAAGGTTATTAGGTACAGTAGGGTTGAGGGTCAAGTCAATTGGGAGGTGAGTTTGAATGGAGAAAAACTGGAGGAAGTGAAGTGTTTTAGGTATCTGGGAGTGGATCCGGCAGCGGATGGAACCATGGAAGCAGAAGTGGATCATAGGGTGGGGGAGGGGGCGAAAATTCTGGGGGCCTTGAAGAATGTCTGGAAGTCGAGAACATTATCTCGGAAAGCAAAAATGTGTATGTTTGAAGGAATAGTGGTTCCAACAATGTTGTATGGTTGCTAGGCGTGGGCTATGGATAGAGTTGTTCGCAGGAGGATGGATGTGCTGGAAATGAGATGTTTGAGGACAATATGTGGTGTGAGGTGGTTTGATCGAGTAAGTAATGTAAGGGTAAGAGAGATGTGTGGAAATAAAAAGACCGTGGTTGAGAGAGCAGAAGAGGGTGTTTTGAAGTGGTTTGGGCAAATGGAGAGAATGAGTGAGGAAAGATTGACCAAGAGGATATATGTGTCGGAGGTGGAGGGAACGAGGAGAAGAGGGAGACCAAATTGGAGTTGGAAAGATGGAGTGAAAAAGATTTTGTGTGATCAGGGCCTGAACATGCAGGAGGGTGAAAGGAGGGCAAGGAATAGAGTGAATTGGAACGATGTGGTATACCGGGTTGACGTGCTGTCAGTGGATTGAATCAAGGCATGTGAAGCGTCTGGGGTAAACCATGGAAAGCTGTGTAGGTATGTATATTTGTGTGTGTGGACGTGTGTATATACATGTGTATGGGGGGGGGGGGCCATTTCTTTCGTCTGTTTCCTTGCGCTACCTCGCAAACGCGGGAGACAGCGACAAAGTATAATAAAATAAATAAATATATATATATATATATTCTTCAAAGCAAACACCTGATCCACACATCCTCTACCACTTCTGAAACCGCACTGCTCTTCCCCAATCTGATGCTCTGTACATGCCTTCACCCTCTCAATCAATACCCTCCCATATAATTTACCAGGAATACTCAACAAACTTATACCTCTGTAATTTGAGCACTCACTCTTATCCCCTTTGCCTTTGTACAATGGCACTATGCACGCATTCCGCCAATCCTCAGGCACCTCACCATGAGTCATACATACATTAAATAACCTTACCAACCAGTCAACAATACAGTCACACCCTTTTTTAATAAATTCCACTGCAATACCATCCAAACCTGCTGCCTTGCCGGCTTTCATCTTCCGCAAAGCTTTTACTACCTCTTCTCTGTTTACCAAATCATTTTCCCTAACCCTCTCACTTTGCACACCACCTCGACCAAAACACCCTATATCTGCCACTCTGTCATCAGACACATTCAACAAACCTTCAAAATACTCATTCCATCTCCTTCTCACATCACCACTACTTGTTATCACCTCCCCATTTACGCCCTACACTGACGTTCCCATTTGCTCCCTTGTATTACGCACCCTATTTACCTCCTTCCAGAACATCTTTTTATTCTCCCTAAAATTTAATGATACTCTCTCACCCCAACTCTCATTTGCCCTTTTTTTCACCTCTTGCACCTTTCTCTTGACCTCCTGTCTTTTTCTTTTATACTTCTCCCACTCAATTGCATTTTTTCCCTGCAAAAATCGTCCAAATGCCTCTCTCTTCTCTTTCACTAATACTCTTACTTCTTCATCCCACCACTCACTACCCTTTCTAAACAGCCCACCTCCCACTCTTCTCATGCCACAAGCATCTTTTGCGCAATCCATCACTGATTCCCTAAATACATCCCATTCCTCCCCCACTCCCCTTACTTCCATTGTTCTCACCTTTTTCCATTCTGTACACAGTCTCTCCTGGTACTTCCCCACACAGGTCTCCTTCCCAAGCTCACTTACTCTCACCACCTTCTTCACCCCAACATTCACTCCTCTTTTCTGAAAACCCATACTAATCTTCACCTTAGCCTCCACAAGATAATGATCAGACATCCCTCCAGTTGCACCTCTCAGCACATTAACATCCAAAAGTCTCTCTTTCGCACGCCTGTCAATTAACACGTAATCCAATAACGCTCTCTGGCCATCTCTCCTACTTACATAAGTATACTTATGTATATCTCGCTTTTTAAACCAGGTATTCCCAATCATCAGTCCTTTTTCAGCACATAAATCTACAAGCTCTTCACCATTTCCATTTACAACACTGAACACCCCATGCATACCAATTATTCCCTCAACTGCCACATTACTCACCTTTGCATTCAAATCACCCATCACTATAACCCGGTCTCGTGCATCAAAACCGCTAACACACTCATTCAGCTGCTCCCAAAACACTTGCCTCTCATGATCTTTCTTCTCATGCCCAGGTGCATATGCACCAATAATCACCCACCTCTCTCCATCAACTTTCAATTTTACCCATATTAATCGAGAATTTACTTTCTTACATTCTATCACATACTCCCACAACTCCTGTTTCAGGAGTATTGCTACTCCTTCCTTTGCTCTTGTCCTCTCACTAACCCCTGACTTCACTCCCCAGACATTTCCAAACCACTCTTCCCCTTTACCCTTGAGCTTCGTTTCACTCAGAGCCAAAACATCCAGGTTCCTTTCCTCAAACATACTACCTATCTCTCCTTTTTTCACATCTTGGTTACATCCACACACATTTAGGCACCCCACTCTGAGCCTTCGAGGAGGATGATCACTCCCCGCGTGACTCCTTCTTCTGTTTCCCATTTTAGAAAGTTAATACAAGGAGGGGAGGATTTCCGGCCCCCCGCTTCCGTCCCCTCTAGTCGCTTTCTACGACACGCGAGGAATACGTGGGAAGTATTCTTTCACCCCTATCCCCAGGGATAATATACATATATATATACATATACACACACACACACATACACACACATACGCACATACACACACACACACACACATACATATATATACATATGAAAAATGTAAGAAACAATTTAGAAAACAAACTTTTAGCTTGAAATGAATGAAAAAAATGAATGTCACATAATGGTTCAACCTCTGGCTATGGAAAAGGAAATGTACAATTTATTCACACAAACGTCAATAGCAGTTCTCATCAATTTCACCACTGTATCAATAAGCTTCAATGTCTAAGCTACATTTTTCTCCAACTTCACTATTTTCTTGTCAAAAACACCATGCATGAAAACTATCACTCCAGTAACACAACTATAACCATTTACTTCCCCTTTAAAAGTTCTGGGGAAGTCTGTCTCGATACACTGCGGCGAGGCGACGCGACGCTGACACAATCACTGTCACAATATCACTTCTGCCTTGCTTTGAAGAATGTATGTGAGAAATACTTAGAAAAGCAAATGGATTTGTATGTAGCATTTATGGATCTGGAGAAGGCATATGATAGAGTTGATAGAGATGCTCTGTGGAAGGTATTAAGAATATATGGTGTGGGAGGCAAGTTGTTAGAAGCAGTGAAAAGTTTTTATCGAGGATGTAAGACATGTGTACGTGTAGGAAGAGAGGAAAGTGATTGGTTCTCAGTGAATGTAGGTTTGCGGCAGGGGTGTGTGATGTCTCCATGGTTGTTTAATTTGTTTATGGATGGGGTTGTTAGGGAGGTAAATGCAAGAGTCCTGGAAAGAGGGGCAAGTATGAAGTCTGTTGGGGATGAGAGAGCTTGGGAAGTGAGTCAGTTGTTGTTCGCTGATGATACAGCGCTGGTGGCTGATTCATGTGAGAAACTGCAGAAGCTGGTGACTGAGTTTGGTAAAGTGTGTGGAAGAAGAAAGTTAAGAGTAAATGTGAATAAGAGCAAGGTTATTAGGTACAGTAGGGTTGAGGGTCAAGTCAATTGGGAGGTGAATTTGAATGGAGAAAAACTGGAGGAAGTGAAGTGTTTTAGATATCTGGGAGTGGATCTGTCAGCGGATGGAACCATGGAAGCGAAAGTAGATCATAGGGTGGGGGAGGGGGCGAAAATTTTGGGAGCCTTGAAAAATGTGTGGAAGTCGAGAACATTATCACGGAAAGCAAAAATGTGTATGTTTGAAGGAATAGTGGTTCCAACAATGTTGTATGGTTGCGAGGCGTGGGCTATGGATAGAGTTGTGCGCAGGAGGATGGATGTGCTGGAAATGAGATGTTTGAGGACAATGTGTGGTGTGAGGTGGTTTGATCGAGTAAGTAACGTAAGGGTAAGAGAGATGTGTGGAAATAAAAAGAGCGTGGTTGAGAGAGCAGAAGAGGGTGTTTTGAAATGGTTTGGGCACATGGAGAGAATGAGTAAGGAAAGATTGACCAAGAGGATATATGTGTCGGAGGTGGAGGGAACGAGGAGAAGAGGGAGACCAAATTGGAGGTGGAAAGATGGAGTGAAAAAGATTTTGTGTGATCGGGGCCTGAACATGCAGGAGGGTGAAAGAAGGGCAAGGAATAGAGTGAATTGGAGCGATGTGGTATACAGGGGTTGACGTGCTGTCAGTGGAGTGAATCAAGGCATGTGAAGCGTCTGGGGTAAACCATGGAAAGCTGTGTAGGTATGTATATTTGCGTGTGTGGACGTGTGTATGTACATGTGTATGGGGGTGGGTTGGGCCATTTCTTTCGTCTGTTTCCTTGCGCTACCTCGCAAACGCGGGAGACAGCGACAAAGTATAAAAAAGAAAAAAAAAAAAAAAAAATATATATATATATATATATATATATATATATATATATATATATATATATATATATATATATATATATATATATATATATATATATATATATATATATATACATATATATATATATATACATATATATATATATATATATATATATATATATATATATATATATATATATATATATATATATCATCCCTGGGGATAGGGGTGAAAGAATACTTTCCACGCATTCCTCGCGTGTCGTAGAAGGCGACCAGAGGAGACGGTAGCGGGGGGCCAGAAATCCTCCCCTCCTTGTATTTTTTAACTTTCTAAAATGGGAAACAGAAGAAGGAGTCACGCGGGGAGTGCTCATCCTCCTCGAAGGCTCAGACTGGGGTGTCTAAATGTGTGTGGATGTAACCAAGATGTGAAAAAGGGAGAGATAGGTAATATGTTTGAGGAAAGGAACCTGGATGTTTTGGGTCTGAGTGAAACGAAGCTCAAGGGTATATGGGAAGAGTGGTTTGGGAACGTCTTGGGAGTAAAGTCAGTTGTTAGTGAGAGGACAAGAGCAAGGGAAGGAGTAGCAGTACTCCTGAAACAGGAGTTGTGGGAGTATGTGATAGAATGTAAGAAAGTAAAATCTCGATTAATATGGGTAAAACTGAAAGTTGATGGAGAGATATGGGTGATTATTGGTGCTTATGAACCTGGGCATGAGAAGAAAGATCATGAGAGGCAAGTGTTTTGGGAGCAGCTGAATGAGTATGTTAGTGGTTTTGATGCACGAGACCGGGTTATAGTGATGGGTGATTTGAATGCAAAGGTGAGTAATGTGGCAGTTGAGGGAATAATTGGTATACATGCGGTGTTCAGTGTTGTAAATGGAAATGGTGAAGAGCTTGTAGATTTACATGCTGAAAAAGGACTGGTGATTGGGAATACCTGGTTTAAAATGCGAGATATACATAAGTATACGTATGTAAGTAGGAGACATGGCCAGAGAGCGTTATTGGATTACGTGTTAAGTGACAGGCGCGCTAAAGAGAGACTTTTGGATGGTAATGTGCTGAGAGGTGCAACTGGAGGGATGTCTGATCGTTATCTTGTGGAGGCTAAGGTGAAGATTTGTATGTGTTTTCAGAAAAGAAGAGTGAATGTTGGGGTGAAGAGGGTGGTGAGAGTAAGTGAGCTTGGGAAGGAGACTTGTGTGAGGAAGTACCAGGAGAGACTGAGTACAGAATGGAAAAAGCTGAGAACAATGGAAGTGAGGGGAGTGGGAGAGGAATGGGATGTATTTAGGGAATCAGTGATGGTTTGCGCAAAAGATGCTTGTAGCAGGAGAAGAGTGGGAGGTGGGTTGATTAGAAAGGGTAGTGAGTGGTGGGATGAAGAAGTAAGATTACTAGTGAAAGAGAAGAGAAAGGCATTTAGACGATTTTGGCAGGGAAAAAATACAATTAAGTGGGAGATGTATAAAAGAAAGAGACAGGAGGTCAAGAGGTGAAAAAGTGGGCAAATGAAAGTTGGGGTGAGAGAGTATCATTAAATTTTAGGGAGAATAAAAAGATGTTCTGGAAGGAGGTAAATAAAGTGCGTAAGACAAGGGAGCAAATGGGAACTTCATTGAAGGGCGCAAATGGGGAGGTGATAACAAGTAGTGGTGATGTGAGAAGAAGATGGAGTGAGTATTTTGAAGGTTTGTTGAATGTGTTTGATGATAGAGTGGCAGATATAGGTTGTTTTGGTCGAGGTGGTGTGCAAAGTGAGAGGTAGTGCAAAGAGAAGAGGTAGTAAAAGCTTTGCGGAAGATGAAAGCCGGCAAGGCAGCAGGTTTTAATGGTATTGCTGTGGAATTTATTAAAAAAGTGGGTTACTGTATTATTGACTGGTAAGGATATCTAATGTATGTATGGCTCATGGTGAGGTGCCTGAGAATTGGCGGAATGCGTGCATAGTGCCATTGTACAAAGGCAAAGGGGATAAGAGTGAGTGCTCAAATTACAGAGGTATAAGTTTGTTGAGTATTCCTGGTAAATTATATGGGAGGGTAATGATTGAGAGGGTGAAGGCATGTACAAAGCATCAGATTGTGGAAGAGCATTGTGGTTTCAGAAGTGGTAGAGGATGTTTGGATCATGTGTTTGCTTTGAAGAATGTATGTGAGAAATACTTAGAAAAGCAAATGGATTTGTATGTAGCATTTATGGATCTGGCGAAGGCACATGATAGAGTTGATAGAGATGCTCTGTGGAAGGTATTAAGAATATATGGTGTGGGTGGCAAGTTGTTAGAACCAGTGAAAAGTTTTTATCGAGGATGTAAGGCATGTGTACGTGTAGGAAGAGAGGAAAGTGATTGATTCTCAGGGAATGTAGGTTTGCGGCAGGGGTGTGTGATGTCTCCATGGTTGTTTAATTTGTTTATGGATGGGGTTGTTAGGGAGGTGAATGCAAGAGTTTTGGAAATAGGGGCAAGTATGAAGTCTGTTGTGGATGAGAGAGCTTGGGAAGTGAGTCAGTTGTTGTTCGCTGATGATACAGCGCTGGTGGCTGATTCATGTGAAAAACTGCAGAAGCTGGTGACTGAGTTTGGTGAAGTGTGTGAAAGAATAAAGTTAAGAGTAAATGTGAATAAGAGCAAGGTTATTGTGTACAGTAGGGTTGAGGGTCAAGTGAATTGGGAGGTAAGTTTGAATGTAGAAAAACTGGAGGAAGTAGTGTTTTAGATATCTGGGAGTGGATCTGGCATCGGATGGAACCACGGAAGCGGAAGTGGATTATAGGGTGGGGGAGGGGCGAAAATTCTGGGAGCCTTGAAGAATATATATATATATATATATATATATATATATATATATATATATATATATATATATATATATATATATATATATATATATATATATATATATATATATATATATATATTTATATATATATCCCTGGGGATAGGGGATTAAGAATACTTCCCACGTATTCCCTGCCTGTCGTAGAAGGCGACTAAAAGGGGAGGGAGCGAGGGGCTGGAAATCCTCCCCTCTAGTTTTTTTTTTTTCAATTTTCCAAAAGAAAGAACAGAGGGGGGACAGGTGAGGATATTCCAAAAAAGGCCCAGTGCTCTGTTCTTAACGCTACCTCGCTAACGCGGGAAATGGCGAATAGTTTAAAAGAAAGAGAAAAGATATATATATATATATATATATATATATATATATATATATATATATACGTACGTATATATATATATATATATATATATATATATATATATATATATATATATATATATATATATATACATATGTAAAAGCTTTGCGGAAGATAGCCGTTAAGGCAGTGGGTTCGGATTGCATTGCAGTGGAATTTATTAGATAAGTAGGTGAATGTATTTTTGACTGTTTGTTAAGGTTATTTAATGTATGTATGACTCATGGTGAGGTGCCTGGGGACTGGCGGAATGTTTGCATGGTGCCATTGTACGAAGGCAAAGGGGATAAGAGTGACTGCCAGATTACAGAGTTATTAGTTTGTTGAGTATTTCTGGGAAATTATATGGTAGGGTATTGATTGAGAGGGTGAAGGCATGTACAGAGCATCAGATTGGGGAAGCGCAGCGTGGTTTCAGAAGTGGTAGAGAATATGTGGACCAGGAGTCTGCTTTGAACCATTATGTGAGAAATACTTAGAAAAGCAAATGGATTTGTATGTAGTATTTATGGATCTGGAGAAGGCGAATGATAGAGTTGATAGAGATGCTCTGTGGATGGTATTAAGAATATATGGTTTGGGAGGCACGTTGTTAGAGGCAGTGAAAAGTTTTTATCGAGAATGTGAGGTATGTGTACGTGTAGGAAGAGATGAAAGTGATTGATTCTCAGTGAATTTTGTTTTGCTGTAGAGGTTCATGATGTCTCCATCGATGTTTAATTTGTCTATGGGTGGGGTTGTTAGGGAGGTGAATGCAAGAGTTTTGGAAAGAGGGGCTAGTATGCAGTCTGTTGTGGATGAGAGAGCTTGGGAAGTGAGTCAGTTGTTGTTCGCTGATGATACAGCGCTGGTGGCTGATTCATGTGAGAAACTGCAGAAGCTGGTGACTGAGTTTGTTAAATTGTGTGAAAGAAGAAAGCTGAGAGTAAATGTGAATAAGAGCAAGGTTATTAGATTCAGTAGGGTTGAAGGACAAGTCAATTTGGAGGTAAGTTTGAAAGGAGAAAAAGTTGAGGAAGTGAAGTGTTTTAGATATCTGGGAGTGTATTTGGCAGCTGATGGAACCATGGAAGCGGAAGTAAATCATAGGATGGGGGAGGGGGCGAAAGTTCTGGGAGCTGTGAAAAAAGTGTGGACGTTGAAAACGTTATTTTGAAAAGCATAAATGGGTATGTTTGAAGGAATAGTGGTTCCAACAATGTTATATGGTTGCGAGGCGTGGGCTATAGATAGAGTTGTGCGGAGGAGGGTTTATGTGCTGGAAATGAGATATTTGAGGACAATATGTGGTGTGAGGTTGTTTGACCGAGTGAGTAATGAAAGGGTAAGAGAGATGTGTGTGGTAATAAAAAGAGTGTGGTTGAGAGAGTAGAAGAGGGTGTTTTGAAATGGTTTGTTCACATAGAGAGAATGAGTGAGGAAAGATTTACAAAGAAGATAGATGTGTCAGAGATGGAGGGAACGAGTAGTGGAAGACCAAATTGGAGATGGAAAGATGGAGTGAAAAACATCTTGAGTGATCGGAACCTGAACATGCAGGAGAGTGAAAGGCGTGCAATTGGAACGATGTGGTATACTGGAGTCGGCGTGCTGTGAATGGATTGAACCAGGGCATGTGAAGTGTCTGGGGTAAACCATGGAAAGTTTTGTAGGGCCTGGATGTGGAAAGGGAGCTGTGGTTTCGGTGCATTATACATGACAGCTAGGGACTGAGTGTGAACGACTGTGGCCTTTGTTGTCTTTTCCTAGCGCTACCTCGCGCACATGCGGGGGAGGGGGTTTTCATTTCATGTGTGGCGGGGTGGCGACGGAAATGAATAAGGGCAGACAGTATGAATTATGTACATGTGTATATATGTATATGACTGTGTGTGTATATATATGTAGATGTTGAGATGTATATGTATGTATATGTGCGTGAGTGGACGTGTATGTATGTACATGTGTATATGGGTTGGTTGGGCCATTCGTCTGTTTCCTTGCGCTTCCTCGCTAACGAGAGACAGCGACAAAGTATTTACAATGAATTTAATAATATGTATATATATATATATATATATATATATATATATATATATATATATATATATATATATATATATATATATATATATATATATATATATATATATATACATATATATACATATATATATGTATACATATATTATATATATATATAAATATATATATATATATATATATATATATATATATATATATATATATATATATATATATATATATATATATATATATATATATATATATATATATATATATATATATATATATATATATATATATATATATATATATATACATTTATGTATATATATATATATATATATATATATATATATATATATATATATATATATATATATATATATATATATATATATATATATTATTTTTTTTTATTATACTTTGTCGCTGTCTCCCGCGTTTGCGAGGTAGCGCAAGGAAACAGACGAAAGAAATGGCCCAACCCCCCCAATACACATGTATATACATACGTCCACACACGCAAATATACATACCTACACAGCTTTCCATGGTTTACCCCAGACGCTTCACATGCCCTGCTTCAATCCACTGACAGCACGTCAACCCCGGTATACCACATCGCTCCAATTCACTCTATTCCTTGCCCTCCTTTCACCCTCCTGCATGTTCAGGCCCCGATCACACAAAATCTTTTTCACTCCATCTTTCCACCTCCAATTTGGTCTCCCTCTTCTCCTTGTTCCCTCCACCTCCGACACATATATCCTCTTGGTCAATCTTTCCTCACTCATCCTCTCCATGTGCCCAAACCACTTCAAAACACCCTCTTCTGCTCTCTCAACCACGCTCTTTTTATTTCCACACATCTCTCTTACCCTTACGTTACTCACTCGATCAAACCACCTCACACCACACATTGTCCTCAAACATCTCATATCCAGCACATCTATCTTCCTGCGCACAACTCTATCCATAGCCCACGCCTCGCAACCATACAACATTGTTGGAACCACTATTCCTTCAAACATACCCATTTTTGCTTTCCGAGATAATGTTCTCGACTTCCACACATTCTTCAAGGCCCCCAGGATTTTCGCCCCCTCCCCCACCCTATGATCCACTTCCGCTTCCATGGTTCCATCCGCTGCCAGATCCACTCCCAGATATCTAAAACACTTCACTTCCTCCAGTTTTTCTCCATTCAAACTCACCTCCCAATTGACTTGACCCTCAACCCTACTGTACCTAATAACCTTGCTCTTATTCACACTTACTCTTAACTTTCTTCTTCCACACACTTTTCCAAACTCAGTCACCAGCTTCTGCAGTTTCTCACATGAATCAGCCACCAGCGCTGTATCATCAGCGAACAACAACTGAGTCACTTCCCAAGCTCTCTCATCCCCAACAGACTTCACACTTGCCCCTCTTTCCAAAACCCTTGCATTTACCTCCCTAACAACCCCATCCATAAACAAATTAAACAACCATGGAGACATCACACACCCATGCCGCAAACCTACATTCACTGAGAACCAATCACTTTCCTCTCTTCCTACACGTACACATGCCTTACATCCTCGATAAAATCTTTTCACTGCTTCTAACAACTTTCCTCCCACACCATATATTCTTAATACCTTCCACAGAGCATCTCTATCAACTCTATCATATGCCTTCTCCAGATCCATAAATGCTACATACAAATCCATTTGCTTTTCTAAGTATTTCTCACATACATTCTTCAAAGCAAACACCTGATCCACACATCCTCTACCACTTCTGAAACCACACTGCTCTTCCCCAATCTGATGCTCTGTACATGCCTTCACCCTCTCAATCAATACCCTCCCATATAATTTACCAGGAATACTCAACAAACTTATACCTCTGTAATTTGAGCACTCACTCTTATCCCCTTTGCCTTTGTACAATGGCACTATGCACGCATTCCGCCAATCCTCAGGCACCTCACCATGAGTCATACATACATTAAATAACCTTACCAACCAGTCAACAATACAGTCACCCCCTTTTTTAATAAATTCCACTGCAATACCATCCAAACCTGCTGCCTTGCCGGCTTTCATCTTCCGCAAAGCTTTCACTACCTCTTCTCTGTTTACCAAATCATTTTCCCTAACCCTCTCACTTTGCACACCACCTCGACCAAAACACCCTATATCTGCCACTCTATCATCAAACACATTCAACAAACCTTCAAAATACTCACTCCATCTCCTTCTCACATCACCACTACTTGTTATCACCTCTTCACTTGCGCCCTTCACCGAAGTTCCCATTTGCTCCCTTGTCTTACGCACTTTATTTACCTCCTTCCAGAACATCTTTTTATTCTCCCTAAAATTTAATGATACTCTCTCACCCCAACTCTCATTTGCCCTTTTTTTCACCTCTTGCACCTTTCTCTTGACCTCCTGTCTCTTTCTTTTATACATCTTCCACTCAATTGCATTTTTTCCCTTCAAAAATCGTCCAAATGCCTCTCTCTTCTCTTTCACTAATACTCTTACTTATTCATCCCACCACTCACTACCCTTTCTAATCAACCCACCTCCCACTCTTCTCATGCCACAAGCATCTTTTGCGCAATCCATCACTGATTCCCTAAATACATCCCATTCCTCCCCCACTCCCCTTACTTCCATTGTTCTCACCTTTTTCCATTCTGTACTCAGTCTCTCCTGGTACTTCCTCACACAGGTCTCCTTCTCAAGCTCACTTACTCTCACCACCCTCTTCACCCCAACATTCACTCTTCTTTTCTGAAAACCCATACAAATCTTCATATATATATGTATATGTATATATATATGTGTATGTATATGTATATATATATATATATATATATATATATATATATATATATATATATATATATATATATATATATATATATATATATATATATATATATATATATATTTCTTTTTTCTTTCAAACTATTCGCCATTTCCCGCGTTGGCGAGGTAGCGTTAAGAGCAGAGAACTGGGCCATTGAGGGAATATGCTCACCTGGCCCCCTTCTCTGTTCCTTCTTTTGGAAAATTAAAAAAAAAAAAAAAAAAGATAATGAGAGGGGAGGATTTCCAGCCCCCCGCTCCCTCCCCTTTTAGTCGCCTTCTACGACACGCAGGGAATACGTGGGAAGTATTCTTTCTCCCCTATCCCCAGGGATAATATATATATATATATATATATATATATATATATATATATATATATATATATATATATATATATATATATATATATATATATTTGTTTTTTGGGGGAGTGCTAGTTATGCTAGTGGCGTTGGCATTGCTTGTAGATGTAAAGTACTGTGGGTATTGATTATTTGGAATTGGTATTATTAGGGTTGGTAAGGTGAGCTTGTTGTCAATGGGGAAGCGTTGATGGTTTAGTTGTGTAAGGCGGCTTTGATCATATTGGTGAAACAGTGACAACGGTGGGAATGCGGTATGACTTGTTGTTTTGGAGTTGGCAGATTTGGTAGTGTTTTACACAGGTGGAGGATGTTTGACGATGGTGGTAACCGAATAGTTGTGACTCTGGTCATGATGATGGTCTGGTGAAATCACTGTAGTGGTGACTGTAAGGGGCTCGTGGAGATAAAGATACAATTATAGATGGTGTTTGGGATGTAGTAGTGCTGAAGCAGCAGTGTCGATTATTTTGGTTAAGAGGTAATGTTGGTGATGCTCCGGTATTGGTGGCGATGACGGAATTTTGACAATGGTAAATGTTGTTACTGACATAATCAGTGGTAGTAGCAAAGCTAGAGGCGGTTGACCCCTTAAGCAAGATAGTTCGACCCTTTGATATGGTGGCCTTGTCTCTGACCTAGACCCTAAAGATCAGGTCAAAGTCAATAACTTTGCGACCAAGGGACATATCATCTTGTAAAAAAATCGTGCTCAAGGTCGTGCTCAAGAGATTAAGCAACAAATATAATGATTCTTTTATACTATACAAACGCGCTCCTGTCTGTCTGCTCGTCTCCATTCTATAAACATAGCGAGGAAGTTGCTAGACGCACGATGACAAATCCTTATGAGCTTTAGCCAGTAATTCATCCACCTTCTTGGCAGGATAGAAATTGATGGCTGCTGAAATGAGATTTTTACACGAAAATACCTTATTGTTCAGCGAGAAGGCTGTGCCGGCAATGCAAAAGATATGGAGATGGTAAATGTCAGGTTGAGTGATTATACCACTGAACTAAGCCATCCGCCGTTCAGAGTGTGATGGCCATGGAGGGAGGGAGTGATGGTGGTGAAAGAGGTTCTTTTCACCCGGAGGAAGTGATGGTGGTGGAAATGGTGTGGTATCCAGGGACGAAGGGAGTTGTGGTGATGAGGGAGGATGTGGTCACTAGGATGGAAGGGCGTGGTGTCGAGTGAGAGTCTGGTAACCCTCCACAGGAGAGAGCCCGGAACTGCTAGTAACTGTAAAAAGAAAATAATCACTCCGTTGGAGCCCACATAATTATGATAGGGTCTTCTGGGAATGTTTTCATAACCCAACAAACAAACGCATAAAAAAGTACACTAAACAGTCATATTATAACATAAACTCCGATGCACTGAGGGACTCAAATGATTGCATACGCTAATGACACATCCAAACTGATAAATCTAAGCATACAGGCAAAAGAAGACACGTTGGGAGCACAGACGCACAAGCGAACTAAAACACAACACACAAACAGACCATTGCAGGGAAAGTGAACAAAGAAATTTAGGACATCTGTAAACAAAGTAATAATATAGATGGAAATTCACAAAAAAAAGCTAAAACAAAGATACAACAACATTTTACACAGAAACACAACATTTTACACAGAAACAAACCAACAAAGACAAATGTACTTACGAAGACACGTTAGAGCACCCACAAAAGGGCACATTGACAAACACGAATTTGAATACCGATAGAGCTACACACACACACACACACACACACACACACACACACACACACACACACACACACACACACACACACACACACACATACAAACACACACACACACACACACACACACACACACACACACACACACACACACACACACACACACACACACACACACACACACACACACACACACACACACACACGCATACAAACACACACACACACACAACACACACACACACACACACACACACACACACACACACACACACACACACACACACACACACACACACACACACACACACACGCATACAAACACACACACACACACACACACACACACACACACACACACACACACACACACACATACACACACACACACACACACACACACACACACACACACACACACACACACACACAACACACACACACACACACACACACACACACACACGCATACAAACACACACACACACACACACACACACACACACACACACACACACACACACACACACACACACACACACACACACACACACACACACACACACACACACACACACACACACACACACACACACACACACACACACACACACACACACATACACACACACACACACACACACTCATATACAAACACACACATACAAACACACACACACACACACACACACACACACACACACACACACACACACACACACACACACACACACACACACACACACACACACACACACACTCATATACAAACACACACATACAAACACACACACACACACACACACACACACACACACACACACACACACACACACACACACACACACACACACACACACATACAAACACACGCACACACACACACGCACGCACATACACACACACACACTCACACTCACACACACACACACACACACACACACACACACACACACACACACACACACACACACACACACACACACAATCAAACAAACAAACAAACAAGCAAACAAATGATAATTAAGAATCAAGCTAGTTTACACTTACAGAGTAGGTCAGAGGTGCGGTTGGCTAGTGTAGACACCATGATACTGACAGATATCAGCACCAACACAGTCCTCACCATGTCATCCCGGTCATCGAGACCTCCACCCACCCAAGCCTTCACTGAGATGGGTTGCTTTGAACCAACCAGTGCTCGTGCAGACAGATACAAGAATATTTCTGCATTTCTAATGTTAATGTGAACAAGCCATAAACAAGTGCACACCTAAGCAAGCAAAATTGGTTATTCTTATCACAGATCTGTGTATGTCATGTCATCCACTAAAATGCCGTAACTCATCTAACGTGAAGCAACACATCACTTAATGTTCAACTAATCACCAATAAGTGCACATTGTATAAATCATAGGATTTGCTCTGTAAAACTTCATGTAATATGAAGATATACCTCACACATGTGTCTATCCAAAGTGTAGAGGCATGTAATCCATTTCTTGAATATTTCATCTGTATAATTTCAGCCGAATGCCTGCCAGATTTAAGAAATCGTTTCTAATTCAATTTTCAATAGTCATCTTGCACACACTCACACACACACACACACACACACACACACACACACACACACACTCACACACACACACACACACACACACACACACACACACACACACACACACACACACACACACTCACACACACACACATACACACACACACACACACAGCAGACAGCATACATGAATATAAGAAGTTGTATGATGGTACAGAACGTACAAGAGATGGGGCCCCACGAGCATGAAACTCTCTCCCGGTACAGTACAAATAGGTTATCACAAGTACGTAATTACATACACACAGAGATATACACACACGAGCCTCTAGATAGCGCAGTAGTTATCGTTGCGACCCACCAGTCTAACGAGCCCAGTCTCAGTCCCGGACAGTGCAGACGCCTCACAGCCGGGGTGTGTATGTGCGTGTGTGAATCAGGTTAAGGCATGGTTATACATGAAAGGGTAACACACGAAACAACACGATTGTAAAGCTCTATTCTCGTAATGCACAATTAGTAATTACACACATACAAACACACACACCCGGTTTCGAGTGAGATATGTGTGTGTGTGTGTGTGTGTGTGTGTGTGTGTGTGTGTGTATCCATATATAAGTAAAGACATGGTACATATACGAGTATACACGGTTAAGAGACGGAGCAACATGTTTCTAAAAGTTTCTCCCTCTTTTCCCATAATTTTACCATCTTCGCCCTAATAACGTTATTTTTGCTTTATATGGACCGTCTTCACATTATTAATACTATCTTCACCAAGTCGTAAGATAATCAACTTAACATCAAAGAAATAATCATAAATAGTGATCGCACGCGCGTGAAGACACACACACACACACACACACAAAGGAAGGGTAAGCACCTCTACCCACAGGCAGGTACATACGAACGAACCTCAACACAGACAAATCACAAAAACGAAAAC
>NC_092225.1:3585904-3605904 GCF_036320965.1 Panulirus ornatus
GACATTACTCACCCCTGCCGCAAACTGACATTTACCGGGAACCAATCACTTTCCTCTCTTCCTACTCGTACACATGACTTACATCCTTGCAAGAAAATTTTCACTGCTTCTAGCAATTTTCCTCCCACACCATATACTCTGAAATCCTTCCAAAACGCATTTCTATTAACCCTATTGTGTGCCTTCTCCAGATCCATAAAAGCTAAATATAAGTCCTTTTGTTTTTCTAAGTATTTCTAACATACATTCTTCAAAGCAAATCCCTGATCCACACATCCTCTACCACTTCTGAAACCAAACTGCTCCTTCCCAATCTGATGCTCTGTACATACTCTTACCATCTCAATCAATACCCTTCCACATAATTTCCCAGAAACACTCAACAGACTTATGCCTCTGTAGTTTGAACACTCACCTTCATCCCCTTTGCCTTTGTACAGTGGCACCATGTATGCATTCCGTCAATCCTCAGGCACTTCATCACGATCCATACATACATTGAATATCCTTACCAACCAATCAAAAACACAGTCACCCCATTTTTTTAATAAATTCCACTGCAATACCATCCAAACCAGCCGCCTTTCCGGCTTTCGAAGAGTATATGTAAGAAATACTTAGAAAAACAAATGGACTTGTACGTGGCATTTATGGATTTGGAGAGGGCATACGGTACGATTGATAGAGATGCTTTGAGGAAGGTATTAAGAATATATAGTGTGGAACGTAAGTTGCCAGAGGCAGTGAAAAGTTTTTATTGAGGATGTAAGGCATGTGTACGAGTAGTAAGAGAAGAAAGTGATTGGTTTCCAGTGAATGTCGATTTGGGCCAGGGGTGCATGATGTCTCCATTTTTGTTCAATTTGTTTATGAATGGGGTGGTTTGGGAGGTGAATGCAAGAGTTTTGGAGAGAAGGCCAAGTATGCAGTCTGTTGTGGATGAGAGGGATTGGGAAGTGAGTCAGTTGTTATTCGCTGATGATACAGCGCTAGTTGCTGATTAGGGTGAGAGGATGGAGAAGTTGTTGACTTAGTTTGGTAAGGTGTGCGAAAGTAGAAAGCTGAGAGTGAATGTGAAAATGAGCAAGTTTGTTAGGTTCAGTAGGGTTGAGAGACAAGGTGATTGAGACGTAAGTTTGAATGGAGAAAACCTGGAGGAAGTGGTTTTAGATATCTGGGAGTGGACTTAGCAGCAGATGGAATCATGGAAGCGGAAGTGAGTCACAGGGTGAGGGAAGGGGTGAAGGTCCTGAGAGCGTTGAGGAATGTGTGGAAGGCGAGAACGTTATCTCGGAGGGCAAAAATGGGTGTGTTTGAAGGAATAGTGGTTCCAACAATGATATATAGTTACGAGGCATTGGCCATAGATAGGGTTCTGCGGAGGAGGGTGGATGTGTTGGAAATGAAACGTTTGAGGACAATATGCGGTGTGAGGTGATTTAATCAAGGAAGTAATGAAAAGGTAAGAGAGATGTGTGGTGATAAAAAGAGTGTGGTTGAGAGAGCAGAAAAGGGTGAGTTGAAATGGTTTGGACACAGAAAAAACGAGTGAAAAAAGATTGACAAAGAAGATATATATGTAAGAGGTGGAGGGAAGAAAGAGTAGCGGGTGACCAAATTTGAAGTGGAAGGATGGAGTGAAAAATATTTTGAGCAATCTGGGCCTGAACATAGAGGAGGGTGAAAGGCGTGCAAAGAATAGAGTGAATTGGAACGATGTGGCATACCGGCATGGACGTGCTGTCAGTGGATTGAACAAGGGATATGAAGCTACTGGATTAAAACATGGAAAGTTTTGTGGAGCCTGGATGTGGAATGGAAGCTGTGGTTTCGGTGCATTATACATGACAGTTAGAGACTGAGTGTGAACGAATGTGGCCTTTGTTATCTTTTCCTAGCGTTGTTGTTCGCTGATGATTCAGAGCTGGTAGTTGATTTCGGTGAGAGACTGCAGAAGCTGGTGACTGAGTTTAGTAAAGTGTGTGAAAGAAGGAAGCTGAGAGTAAATGGGAATAAGAGCATGATTATTAAGTTCAGTAGGTTTGAGGGAGAAGTCAATTGAAAGGTAAGTTCAAAAGGAGAAAAATTGGAGGAAGTGAAGTGTTACTGGTATCTGGGAGTGGATTTAGCAGCGGACGGAACCATGGAAGCGGAGGTAAGTTTCAGGGTGGTGGTGGTGGTGGTGGTGGTGGTAGTGGTGGTGGTGGTGGCTGTAGTGGTGGTGGTGGTGGTGGTAGTAGTGGTGGTGGTGGTGGTGATGGTGGGGGGGAGAGGGGGCACAAAGGTTCTGAGAGCGTTGAAAAATATGTGGAAGACGAGAACGTTATCTCGGACAGTAAATATGGGTATGTTGGAAGGAATAGTGGTTCCAACAATGTTGTATGGTTGCGAGGCGTGGGCTATGGATAGAGTTGTGCGCAGGAGGATGGATGTGCTGGAAATGAGATGTTTGAGGACAATGTGTGGTGTGAGGTGGTTTGATCGAGTGAGTAACGTAAGGGTAAGAGAGATGTGTGGAAATAAAAAGAGCGTGGTTGAGAGAGCAGAAGAGTGTGTTTTGAAGTGGTTTGGGCACATGGAGAGGATGAGTGAGGAAAGATTGACCAAGAGGATATATGTGTCGGAGGTGGAGGGAACAAGGAGAAGAGGGAGACCAAATTGGAGGTGGAAAGATGGAGTGAAAAAGATTTTGGGCGACTGGGGCATGAACATGAAGGAGGGTGAAAGGTGTGCAAGGAGTAGAGTGAATTGGAACAATGTGGTATACCGGGGTCGACGTGCTGTCACTGGATTAAACCAGGGCATTTGAAGCGTCTGGGGTAAACTATGGAAACTTTTGTGGGCTCTGGATGTGGAATGGGAGCTGTGGTTTCAGTGCATTATATATGACAGCTAAAGACTAAGTGTGAACGAATGTGGTCTTTGTTGTCGTTTCCTAGCGCTACCTCGCACGCATGCGGGTGGAGGGGGTTGTCACTTCATGTGTGGAGGGGTGGCGTCGGGTATCAATAAAGGCAGCAAGTATGAATTATGTTCATGTATATATATATATATATATATATATATATATATATATATATATATATATATATATATATATATATATATATATATATATATATATATATATATATATATATATATATATATATATATAAATATATATATATATATATATATATATATATATATATATATATATATATATATATATATATATATATATATATATATATATATATATATATATATATATATATACATATATATATATATATGTATATGTCTGTGTATGTATATATATGTATATGTTGAAATGTATAGGTATGTACATTTGCGTGTGTGGACGTGTATATATATATATATATATATATATATATATATATATATATATATATTATATTTTTTTTTTATTATACTTTGTCGCTGTCTCCCGCGTTTGCGATGTAGCGCAAGGAAACAGACGAAAGAAATGGCCCAACCCCCCCCATACACATGTATATACATACGTCCACACACGCAAATATACATACCTACACAGCTTTCCATGGCTTACCCCAGACGCTTCACATGCCTTGATTCAATCCACTGACAGCACGTCAACCCCGGTATACCACATCGCTCCAATTCACTATATTCCTTGCCCTCCTTTCACCCTCCTGCATGTTCAGGCCCCGATCACACAAAATCTTTTTCACTCCATCTTTCCACCTCCAATTTGGTCTCCCTCTTCTCCTTGTTCCCTCCACCTCCGACACATATATCCTCTTGGTCAATCTTTCCTCACTCATCCTCTCCATGTGCCCAAACCACTTCAAAACACACTCTTCTGCTCTCTCAACCACGCTCTTTTTATTTCCACACATCTCTCTTACCCTTACGTTACTCACTCGATCAAACCACCTCACACCACACATTGTCCTCAAACATCTCATTTCCAGCACATCCATCCTCCTGCGCACAACTCTATCCATAGCCCACGCCTCGCAACCATACAACATTGTTGGAACCACTATTCCTTCAAACATACCCATTTTTGCTTTCCGAGATAATGTTCTCGACTTCCACATATTCTTCAAGGCCCCCAGAATTTTCGCCCCCTCCCCCACCCTATGATCCACTTCCGCTTCCATGGTTCCATCCGCTGCCAGATCCACTCCCAGATATCTAAAACACTTCACTTCCTCCAGTTTTTCTCCATTCAAACTCACCTCCCAATTGACTTGACCCTCAACCCTACTGTACCTAATAACCTTGCTCTTATTCACATTTACTCTTAACTTTCTTCTTCCACACACTTTACCAAACTCAGTCACCAGCTTCTGCAGTTTCTCACATGAATCAGCCACCAGCGCTGTATCATCAGCGAACAACAACTGACTCACATCCCAAGCTCTCTCATCCCCAACAGACTTCATACTTGCCCCTCTTTCCAAAACTCTTGCTTTCACCTCCCTAACAACCCCATCCATAAACAAATTAAACAACCATGGAGACATCACACACCCCTGCCGCAAACCTACATTCACTGAGAACCAATCACTTTCCTCTCTTCCTACACGTACACATGCCTTACATCCTCGATAAAAACTTTTCACTGCGTCTAACAACTTTCCTCCCACACCATATATTCTTAATACCTTCCACAGAGCATCTCTATCAACTCTATCATATGCCTTCTCCAGATCCATAAATGCTACATACAAATCCATTTGCTTTTCTAAGTATTTCTCACATACATTCTTCAAAGTAAACACCTGATCCACACATCCTCTACCACTTCTGAAACCACACTGCTCTTCCCCAATCTGATGATCTGTACATGCCGTCACCCTCTCAATCAATACCCTCCCATATAATTTACCAGGAATACTCAACAAACTTATACCTCTGTAATTTGAGCACTCACTCTTATCCCCTTTGCCTTTGTACAATGGCACTATGCACGCATTCCGCCAATCCTCAGGCACCTCACCATGAGTCATACATACATTAAATAACCGTACCAACCAGTCAACAATACAGTCACAACCTTTTTTCATAAATTCCACTGCAATACCATCCAAACCTGCTGCCTTGCCGGCTTTCATCTTCCGCAAATCTTTCACTACCTCTTCTCTGTTTACCAAATCATTTTCCCTAACCCTCTCACATTGCACACCACCTCGACCCAAACACCCTATATCTGCCACTCTGTCATCAGACACATTCAACAAACCTTCAAAATACTCACTCCATCTCCTTCTCACATCACCACTACTTGTTATCACCTCCCCATTTACGCTCTTCACTGAAGTTCCCATTTGCTCCCTTGTCTTACGCACCCTATTTACCTCCTTCCAGAACATCTTTTTATTCTCCCTAAAATTTACTGATAGTCTCTCACCCCAACTCTCATTTGCCCTTTTTTTCACCTCTTGCACCTTTCTCTTGATCTCCTGTCTCTTTCTTTTATACATCTCCCACTCAATTGCATTTTTTCCCTGCAAAAATCGTCCAAATGCCTCTCTCTTCTCTTTCACTAATACTCTTACTTCTTCATCCCACCACTCACTACCCTTTCTAATCAACCCACCTGCCACTCTTCTCATGCCACAAGCATCTTTTGCGCAATCCATCACTGATTCCCTAAATACATCCCATTCCTCTCCCACTCCCCTTACTTCCATTGTTCTCACCTTTTTCCATTCTGTACTCAGTCTCTCCTGGTACTTCCTCACACAAGTCTCCTTCCCAAGCTCACTTACTCTCACCACCCTCTTCACCCCAACATTCACTCTTCTTTTCTGAAAACCCATACAAATCTTCACCTTAGCCTCCACAAGATAATGATCAGACATCCCTCCAGTTGCACCTCTCAGCACATTAACATCCAGAAGTCTCTCTTTCGCACGCCTGTCAATTAACACGTAATCCAATAACGCTCTCTGGCCATCTCTCCTACTTACATAAGTATACTTATGTATATCTCGCTTTTTAAACCAGGTATTCCCAATCATCAGTCCTTTTTCAGCACATAAATCTACAAGCTGTTCACCATTTCCATTTACAACACTGAACACCCTATGTATACCAATTATTCCCTCAACTGCCACATTACTCACCTTTGCATTCAAATCACCCATCACTATAACCCGGTCTCGTGCATCAAAACCACAAACACACTCATTCAGCTGCTCCCAAAACACTTGCCTCTCTTGATCTTTCTTCTCATGCCCAGGTGCATATGCACCAATAATCACCCACCTTTCTCCATGAACTTTCAGTTTTACCCATATTAATCGAGAATTTACTTTCTTACACTCTATCACATACTCCCACAACTCCTGTTTCAGGAGTATTGCTACTCCTTCCCTTGCTCTTGTCCTCTCACTAACCCCTGACTTTACTCCCCAGACATTCCCAAACCACTCTTCCCCTTTACCCTTGAGCTTCGTTTTACTCAGAGCCAAAACATCCAGGTTCCTTTCCTCAAACATACTACCTATCTCTCCTTTTTTTCACATCTTGGTTACATCCACACATATTTTGGCACCCCACTCTGAGCCTTCGAGGAGGATGAGCACTCCCCGCGTGACTCCTTCTTCTGTTTCCCATTTTAGAAAGTTAATACAAGGAGGGGAGGATTTCTGGCCCCCCGCTCCCGTCCCCTCTAGTAGCTTTCTACGACATGCGAGGAATACGTGGGAAGTATTCTTTCACCCCTATCCCCAGGGATAATATACATATATATATACATATACACATACACACACCTACACATACATACGCACATATACACACACACACACATACATATATATACATATGAAAAATGTAAGAAACAATTTAGAAAACTGAAACTTCTAGCTTGAAATGAATGAAAAAAATGAATGTCACATAATGGTTCAACCTCTGGCTATGGAAAAAAGAAAATGTATAATTTATTTATTTACACAAACGTCAATAGCAGATTTCATCAATTTAACCACTGTATCAATAAGCTTCAATGTCTAAGCTACATTTTTCTCCAATTTCACTATTTTCCTTCACATTTTCACTTGTGTCTGAAGGTTCTACTTCAAGAGTGATTGTTTTTCCAGTAAGGAAAGGTATATATATATATATATATATATATATATATATATATATATATATACATATATATATATATATATATATATATATATATATATATATATATATATATATATATATATATATATATATATATATATATATATATATATATATATATATATATATATATATATATATATATATATATATATATATATATATATATCAGCGAACAACAACTGACTCACTTCCCAAGCTCTCTCATCCCCAACAGACTTCATACTTGCCCCTCTTTCCAAAACTCTTGCATTCACCTCCCTATCAACCCCATCCATAAACAAATTAAACAACCATGGAGACATCACACACCCCTGCCGCAAACATACATTCACTGAGAACCAATCACTTTCCTCTCTTCCTACACGTACACATGCCTTACATCCTCGATAAAAACTTTTCACTGCTTCTAACAACTTGCCTCCCACACCATATATTCTTAATACCTTCCATAGGGCATCTCTATCAACTCTATCATATGCCTTCTCCAGATCCATAAATGCTACATACAAATCCATTTGCTTTTCTAAGTATTTCTCACATACATTCTTCAAAGCAAACACCTGATCCACACATCCTCTACCACTTCTGAAACCACACTGCTCTTCCCCAATCTGATGCTCTGTACATGCCTTCACCCTCTCAATCAATACCCTACCATATAATTTACCAGGAATACTCAACAAACTTATACCTCTGTAATTTGAGCACTCACTCTTATCCCCTTTGCCTTTGTACAATGGCACTATGCACGCATTCCGCCAATCCTCAGGCACCTCACCATGAGTTATACATACATTAGATAACCTTACCAACCAGTCAACAATACAGTCACCCCCTGATACAGCGCTGGTGGCTGATTCATGTGAGAAACTGCAGAAGCTGGTGACTGAGTTTGGTAAAGTGTGTGAAAGAAGAAAGTTAAGAGTAAATGTGAATAAGAGCAAGGTTATTAGGTACAGTAGGGTTGAGGGTCAAGTCAATTGGGAGGTGAGTTTGAATGGAGAAAAACTGGAGGAAGTGAAGTGTTTTAGATATCTGGGAGTGGATCTGGCAGCGGATGGAACCATGGAAGCGGAAGTGGATCATAGGGTGGGGGAGGGTGCGAAAATTCTGGGAGCCTTGAAGAATGTGTGGAAGTCGAGAACATTATCTCGGAAAGCAAAAATGGGTATGTTTGAAGGAATAGTGGTTCCAACAATGTTGTATGGTTGCGAGGCGTGGGCTATGGATAGAGTTGTGCGCAGGAGGATGGATGTGCTGGAAATGAGATGTTTGAGGACAATATGTGGTGTGAGGTGGTTTGATCGAGTAAGTAACGTAAGGGTAAGAGAGATGTGTGGAAATAAAAAGAGCGTGGTTGAGAGAGCAAAAGAGGGTGTTTTGAAATGGTTTGGGCACATGGAGAGAATGAGTGAGGAAAGATTGACCAAGAGGATATATGTGTCAGAGGTGGAGGGAACGAGGAGAAGAGGGAGACCAAATTGGAGGTGGAAAGATGGAGTGAAATAGATTTTGTGTGATCGAGGCCTGAACATGCAGGAGGGTGAAAGGAGGGCAAGGAATAGAGTGAATTGGAGCGATGTGGTATACCGGGGTTGACGTGCTGTCAGTGGATTGAATCAGGGCATGTGAAGCGTCTGGGGTAAACCATGGAAAGCTGTGTAGGTATGTATATTTGCGTGTGTGGGCGTGTGTGTGTGCATGTGTATGGGGGTGGGTTGGGCCATTTCTTTCGTCTGTTTCCTTGCGCTACCTCGCAGACGCGGGAGACAGCGACAAAGCAAAAAAGGAAAAAAAAAAATATATATATATATATATATATTTCTTTCTTTCAAACTATTCGCCATTTCCCGCATTAGCGAGGTAGCGTTAAGAACATAGGACTGGGCCTTGAGGGAATACCCTCACCTGGCCCAATTCTCTGTTCCTTCTTTTGGAAAAAAAAAAAAAAAAACGAGAGGGGAGGATTTCCAGCCCCCCGCTCCCTCCCCTTTTAGTCGCCTTCTACGACACGCAGGGAATACGTTGGAAGTATTCTTTCTCCCCTATCCCCAGGGATAAATATATATATATATATATATATATATATATATATATATACATATATATATATATATATATATATATATATATATATATATATATATATATATATATATATATATATATATATATATATATATATATATATATATATATATATATATATGGATCTGGCAACGGATGGAACCATGGAAGCTGAAGTGAATCATAGGGTGAGGGAGGGGGCGAAAATCCTGGGAGCCTTGAAGAATGCGTGGAAGTCGAGAACATTATCTCCGAAAGCAAAAATGGCTATGTTTGAAGGAATAGTGGTTCCAACAATGTTGTATGGTTGCGAGGCGTGGGCTATGGATAGTGTAGTGCGCAGGAGGGTGGATGTGCTGGAAATGAGATGTTTGAGGACAATATGTGGTGTGAGGTGGTTTGATCGAGTAAGTAATGTAAGGGTAAGAGAGATGTGTGGAAATAAGAAGAGCGTGGTTGAGAGAGCAGAGGAGGGTGTTTTGATATGGTTTGGGCACATGGAGAGAATGAGTGAGGAAAGATTGACCAAGAGGATACATGTGTCGGAGGTGAAGGGAACGAGAGAAGTGGGAGACCAAAACGGAGGTGGAAAGATGGAGTGAAAAAGATTTTGAGTGATCGGGGCCTGAACATGCAGGAGGGTGAAAGGCGGGCAAGGAATGGAGCAAATTGGATCAGTGTGGTATACCGGGGTCGACATGCTGTCAATGGATTGAATCAGGGCAATTGAAGCGTCTGGGGTAAACCATGGAAAGTTCTGTGGGGCCTGGATGTGGAAAGGGAGCTGTGTTTTCGGGCATTATTGCATGACAGCTAGAGACTGAGTGTGAACGAATGGGGCCTTTGTTGTCTTTTCCTAGCACTACCTCGCACACTTGAGGGGGGAGGGGGATGGTATTCCATGTGTGGCGAGGTGGCGATGGGAATGAATATTGGCAAACAGTGTGAATTTTGTGCATGTGTATATATGTATATATCTGTGTGTGTATATATATGTGTACATTGAGATGTATGGGTATGTATATTTGCGTCTGTGGACGTGTATGTATATACATGAGTATGGGGGTGGGTTGGGCCATTTCTTTCGTCTGTTTCTTTGCGCTACCTCGCATATATATATATATATATATATATATATATATATATATATATATATATATATATATATATATATATATATATATATATATATATATATATATATATATATATATATATATATATATATATATATATATATATATATATATATATATATATATATATATATATATATATATATATATATATATATATATATATATATATATATATATATATATATATATATATATATATATATATATATATATATATATATATATATATATATATATGAATATATATATATATATATATATATATATATATATATATATATATATATATATATATATATATATATATATATATATATATATATATATATATATATATATATATATATATATATATATATATATATATATATATATATATATATATATATATATATATATATATATATATATATCGTACACTCACCTGCCTGTACCTCTCCTGGGTAAGGATGTGCACATACATTGACTCATATCCTTACCTGAACGAGGCTCTTCATGTGTATACGTGTATAGATTCATGTCCTCATGTGAACGAGGTTCTGATTGTGTAGTCATGTGCTTACATGAATGAGCTTCTGATGATGTATTCTTGTCCTCACCTGAATAACTTTCTGTTTTTGTATTCATGTCTTTACCTGAATGAGGTTCTGATTTTGTGGTCATGTTCACCCCTGAATGAGGCTATGAATGCGCAGTCATGTCCTCACTTGAATGAGGTTCTGATTGTGTAATCATGTCCTCACCTGAGCGATTCTCTAATTTCGGATTCATGTCCTCATCTGAGTGAGGTTCTGTTTATTTATTCATGTCCTTACCTGAATGAGGCTCTGAATGTGTAGTCATGTCCTCCCCTGAATGAAGCTCTGAATGTGTAGTCATGTCCTCCCCTGAATGAAGCTCTGAATGTGTAGTCATGTCCTCACCTGAATGAAGCTCTGAATGTGTAGTCATGTCCTCAACGGAATAAGGCTCTGAATGTGTAGTCTTATCCTTACCCGAACAAGACTAGAATGTTCAAGGAGTTATGTCCTCACCTGAATACGACGTAAGGCTAGGGTTCGGAACCCAACGACCTCAATATCAACCTGAGATGCGACGTAAATTGGATTTACTTCAGACCAGACCTCTAGGTATCCTATCTCATTGATTCCACGCTGGCATTTCGAAATCCCTTTTATGTACTGAGTGTCTTTTCTCTCCCTTGTGCTTGTTGTCACAGTCGTGTATATAACCGTTGTCTGCGTAATGATATCATTTGGTATATGTTTTATGACTGCTTTTCTTGGTATCAAAGAGGAAACCATAGGACTAGGTCAACCACCTCCGCAGATGTGGTGTGGATGAAGTGATGGTACATCAAATCGACGTTGCTTCATATCGACCCTCTCCATCAGAAAACATGTGTGGCTGTTGTGGTACTCCATATCGACTCTTACCACCAAAAGCGCTGTGTGGGTAAAGAGGTGCTGCTCCATATCGACCCAGTCTATCGTAGACGTAGTGGGGATGGAGTGGTGGTAACCCATATCGACCCATACTACTACAAAAGTTGTGTGGAGAGCATGTGGTGGTTCATATCGTAATTCCATGCCGACATTATTTAGTGGAGTCAGTGCGATACTCTCTTAAAGTGGTAGAACTATTTTTCTTGACTGGTCCCACACGCTGTCGGGCGTCCCCTTAACCGTCATTTCATGGCCAATCGTTGACAGAGGTGAACTCACTGTTGCACATTTGGAAATTGCGGTGGTAACAGTTCAGTTGTCCTAACAGATTATGGTAGTTTGCTTCACACCCTTACACATATAGCAGTTTTTGTTTGTGAGTACAGGTACTCATATCAATGTTACAGATGAACACGACGGTACGACCTTCAGACATGATGGGACGATCCATGAGCACAAAGATACGACCCTTGAGATTTGATTTAACTCTTATGGGTCAGGTTAAAGGCACGACTATCATACCCAAGGATCGTACCGTGGTGCTCAAGGGTTTTACCATCATGATCTGTACTCGAGTTAAACATGGGAGAGCCATTGTCATCCATACAGGGTACAAGAACAATTTCAATCAGTATCAGTTCTCTCTTCAAACGAAATTGCATGGCACGTACATGATGTACCTACGACAATAAACAAATATGGGAGCGAACAGTCATAATAAAGGACGAACCTGGACTTCCATCAAACGATGATATTCATGAAAGGATAGTGCAGTGTGGATTACCATTTGTTATGACTTGTTCTACGTTCCGCAGTGCCACTATGGCGGACTGATTTTTCTGGGTGAGGGCGAGAAGTCATTCCTCTTTAACTACCTAAGCACAGCAGTTCAACCCATGAGTAAGATAGCGTGACATTTCACCTAACCCAAGGATCGTAACGTTGTGTGAGGGTCGTGCCTTCCACTATATATGAATCATTATCCACACATCTTGATTTTGACTGAAGAAAGAAGGACTTTATCTTTTCTCAATACATTTTCTACATTACGTCTTTTCCTTCATAAGCCGACTAATTTGCTGCCGTTGAGAACTAAGCGAGGATGTAATTGTCATTTAACTCAGTCAGTTTAAAGTTTTCATGATATACTGACTCCAGTGCAGTCCCCTGCGTTGGGAAGAGATTGTCATAGTGTCTCCAGAACCGCATTAATTACAAAAATTCATACTGGCTTCTCATGGGAAGTGACTGCTTCTCCTCAGGTTATGATGCTATCTTTGCTGAACGTCGATATTGTTACTGCAGGACTAAAGGCACAAGTCCCTTCTCGCTCTACTACTATGTCATCTAGTCTGACGTTCAACAGTTCCTTCTCTGAGACCATTCCCCACCACATATTCAACTTCTTTACCGCTCGAATTCATTGTTAATGTGTTGTGTGAAGCGGAGCTCTCATTTATCCAGCGGAAGTGTGTTGACTCTTTTCTCCTACTATTGCCTAGCCAAAGAAACCTTAGCAACTTACATCACACTATTTTCCCTTCACGTTTTCATTTCGATGACATTATAATTGCCTCTCTTAATGACAAATCAACTATTTCTAGCCCTCATTTCTCTTTTAAGTCCACCATGGATAACCCTTTCATTCCCTTAACCTCCTTCAGGCATCTCTTTTGATCCTATATCCTTCCATACAATCTCTTTTCATACAATCCCAAATACATTTCTACCTCGGGCACAAGCAAGCAATACCGAATGGCATCTCTCTTTTCGTTCTGAAGCAATAAAGCTTTAGAACGTTATCCAGGGCTTTGTTGCATTCTTTACATCTGCTTAGAATCTAAAACATTTCTTTTTTCTTAGGCACATGCATGGGTATAGCTTATTCCAAAGAATCTTGACTGTTTTATCCCTCCAGTTATCGTTCTGCCGCTCTGACCTAGAGTTTCCTGAGTTTCTAGATCTCTTCTCAGCTACCATTATCGAAAGATTTTTATAGTGTGAAGCACTGATGTCTGATATACAAGTTCCCCTTTTTCCATTCATTCATGCCTAGTTCCTCTTTGGCTGGTGTATCTCAATAACCACAGATGGATCAATATTTCCCTCGTTCTCTGTCAACAGCAGTGTCCCCTCACGGCTCTGTTTTGCTTCCTACGATCTTCCTTCCATTCGATGAAAACATCATTCCTCAACAGGTATGTTTTACACTCATGCGCTCATGACTTAAAGTCGATCTATCTTCACACGTGCCTCTGTAAATTCAGATTTGGGCATATTTCCTTGTGGTGTAGTCACAACTTGCTGCGTCCTCTTAACCATGTAATCTTTTTACATATTCATCAATAACTCCTTTAAATTTATCTGTATTACCGATATTATCAGCCTGAGTAGTGAGCTAGCAGTTCAGTGGGTGTCATGTGTCACTCCTTTGGCCCAGTTAGCTGGCTCTTCTTTTTACCTCTTGAGCTGCTAGGTTTCAATGTACAAACAAACAGTCCGTAATCTCATACACAGCACCTGGCGACACATAACACATACTCGACATGGTTTTTGTGACTATATATTTTTCGATAATAAGCTCTACGTATAAATCCTGCTTTTTGGTAATATCTCGTAGGTACTCGTAAGAAAGTACCCTATTTGATGGTTTTGATGGACCAACAAGATAAGCATACTTGGTAACACTGTAACATCTAATCTATCTCGGAAAAATTACACAAATAGCTAAGCCTGATTTCAGGGTGATTTACTTGGCTTTGCAAGGAGTACTGCCGTCTTTTCTGGAGAAGGTTTAGTAACGATACCCACCTGATACAGTCGAGAACTTCTTTTTTCTGATATTACTTTAGTTTCTGTTCCTAAGAACTCGATGCTAGTGTTCCTTCACCATTAGCTTGATTGTATTCACATGATTACTGATTGACCTTCAGCAGCTGAAGGATAGGCTACTGTGACATCCATTTCTTTCACCACATCCGTAAGCTCTGGAACTTTTTTCTTCTCATGCTCTTCCTAACAGCATCGACCAGCCCCTTTTTGAAAAGCTGATTTTCACTTTCCTCTAAATCTTCTATATTATTTTTAATCACTTCTCTTTATTCTTGTTTACCATCTTGGTCCTTCCCATATGTCTTTTAAGGATTGCCCTCAATGATGCCTTATGTCCACTATCGGAACCCTTGAATATACACTTTAGATGTCTAGATTAGCAGACGTATACTGTAAGATGACACAGAATGCTAAGAAACATTTTTGTGGTCCAAAGCATTTTCTAAGGCGATGCTATAACTGGGACAGGAACCCATCTGCGTCACCCAGTGGAAGCTCTCTAGTAGCTGGATCGACCTTCCATGGAAACTAGATGCCGCTGTTTGAATTCCTTTGTATTCGTTTGCATTGATTTGTCTTAAAACTTTTTAGATATGCCTAGCTCAGCTATACTTAGAGGCACCGCTTATGATCTTGCTCAGGCTTCTAAATCCAATGTACTCAATTTCACAAAACCTATCAATGTACCCGTAGAAAACCAACAACGCAATCTACCAAAGACTTGTAGAGAAAGAATTAGTTTTCATCTAGTTGAATTGTGAGAGTGGTTTAGTTTCTAGGCATTTTATAGTTCGTTTTAATAAAATCTAGACCCTCGGATTTTGATGTGTCCAGCCTGAAAACCTTCCCAAAAATAGATCAGTAATTCATGACACTTTTGATGCCTTTAAAGACTTTACCAAAATCTCTGGTTTTACTTTTCCCAATGATTCTTTGAACGAACTGCATCCCAGAAGCTTTCAGCGCCATCAGTTTTTTTCAGTAGAGCCTTCTTACACAATTCATTCTGTCATATTACCGAAAACTTTCAAAATTGTCCAAGAAAGCGCATACTCATATATTTACAGCTGGTATACTACGCCATTTTGATACAGTTTAATCTATGCGTCGTTGCGGAGATTTTCTGTTGTTTCAATTGAGATCGGGAAACTGAAACACGTGAAATACATTTTTTTCCTTTTTGCAGGTGATAAAATCGTTCATAAGGCTACCCCCCTTTTGGCCAAAACTAGCCTTAATCTGGCTGATGTAACCTGGTTAACCTAAGAGTGAAGCACGCCTGATTTAGTTTTAGTTACCTGGTCTGACCTACTTCTCTAAGCTAAAGCCACTTACCTTCTCTAAGTTACCTTACCTAACCTGTCAAAACTCTACCTAATCTAATCTAACCAGATCGATAATTACCACATAGCGTCTTGTTTTGCAGCCTCTCCACTACCTGCTGGGTGATCCTCTTAATCATCTTGTCTTGCTTTTGTGTACATTATCTAACGTATCATCAAAGAAACCAACAAGAACAAAGACGAACAACAAGAACTAGGATAACCAATAAGGATTAAGATAACCAATAAGAACAAAAATAACCAACAAGTTTTGGGAACTTGGACAACCAACAAGGATTAGCATAACCAGCAGGTTTTAGGATAACCATGAAGACCAGGATAACCAACACGAACTAGGACAATCAACAATGACTAGGGTAACCAATAAGAACTAGGATAACCAAGGAGAATTAGGGTACCAAACAGAACTAGCATAACCAACAAGAATATGGACAATAAACAAAAATTAGGATAAGCGAGAGGAACTAGGATAACCAAAAAATTAGGATAACCAAGAAGAATTCGGATAACCAAAAATATCTAGGATAACCAACAAGGACTAACATAATCAACAAGAACTAGGATAACCAGTAGAGATTAGGATAACCACCAAGACTTGAGATAATCAACAATAACTAAAAAAAACAAAAAGAACAATGATAACCAACAATAACTTTAGATATCCAACAAAAACTAAGATCCAGCAAGGACGTGAATAGCCAACAAGGAGTCACTGTGATAACCAGCAGGAGTGTGGAGCAGTGGGCTATCTACCCGCACAAGGTCGGTGAAGGCACGATATACTTCAGTCCAGGGTATAATGTGGCAGTTATATCGAGGTATAGCCCACTCGACCTCACGGTGCACGAGGGTAATAAGACCGTAACATATACTGTGGTATAATTACTGAGACTTATAGGTAGCACAATAACTTCTGCTGAGATAAGCATTATACTGTGTTTAGCTGTAACGTATTCCTGAGCTCCGGGGTTGAACAGCTTTCGCTAAGGATGAAGGAAGATTTATGGCCTTGGATCAGGTTCACAAAGACCTCGGCATAACGTCCTCTGCAGCCTGGTTTTAGAGACTCAAAAATTTTATCCTTTTCTGCATAAAGAAAAGAAATTTTATTCCGTTATCTATATTGTACTTTTAAGTTTCCTAACTACTTTTGCATAAAGGATATCTTCATATATATATATATATATATATATATATATATATATATATATATATATATATATATATATATATATATATATATATATATATATATATATATATATATATATATATATTATATATATATATATATATATATATATATATATATATATATATATATATATATATATATGTTTTTTTTTTTTGCCGCTGTCTCCCGCGTTTGCGAGGTAGCGCAAGGAAACAGACTAAAGAAATGGCCCAACCCACCCCCATACACATGTATATACATACGTCCACACACGCAAATATACATACCTACACAGCTTTCCATGGTTTACCCCAGACGCTTCACATGCCCTGATTCAATCCACTGACAGCACGTCAACCCCGGTATAACACATCGATCCAATTCATTCTATTCCTTACCCTCCTTTCACCCTCCTGCATGTTCAGGCCCCGATCACCAAAAATCTTTTTCACTCCATCTTTCCACCTCCAATTTGGTCTCCCACTTCTCCTCGTTCCCTCCACCTCTGACACATATATCCTCTTGGTCAATCTTTCCTCACTCATTCTCTCCATGTGCCCAAACCATTTCAAAACACCCTCTTCTGCTCTCTCAACCACGCTCTTTTTATTTCCACACATCTCTCTTACCCTTACGTTACTTACTCGATCAAACCACCTCATACCACACATTGTCCTCAAACATCTCATTTCCAGCACATCCATCCTCCTGCGCACAACTCTATCCATATCCCACGCCTCGCAACCATACAACATTGTTGGAACCACTATTCCTTCATACATACCTATTTTTGCTTTCCGAGATAATGTTCTCGACTTCCACACATTCTTTAAGGCTCCCAGGATTTTCGTCCCCTCCCCCACCCTATTATCCACTTCCGCTTCCATGGTTCCATCCGCTGCCACATCCACTCCCAGATATCTAAAACACTTTACTTCCTCCAGTTTTTCTCCATTCAAATTTACCTCTCAGTTGACTTGACCCTCATCCCTACTGTACCTAATTACCTTGCTCTTATTCACATTTACTCATAACTTTCTTCTTTCAAACACTTTACCAAACTCAGTCACCAGCTTCTGCAGTTTCTCACATGAATCAGCCACCAGCGCTGTATCATCAGCGAACAACAACTGACTCACTTCCCAAGCTCTCTCATCCCCAACACACTTCATATCCCCAGGGATAATATATATATATATATATATATATATATATATATATATATATATATATATATATATATATATATATATATATGTAAATATATATATATATATATATATATATATATATATATATATATATATATATATATATATATACATATATATATATATATATATATATATATATATATATATATATATATATATACATTATTCCTGAGGGTAGGGGAGAAAGAATGCTCCCCACCTATTCCCTGCGTGTCGTACAGGGCGACTAAAAGGGGAGCGAGGTGGGGGGGGGGGTCGGGAAAAGTCCTCCCCTCTAGTTTTTTTTTTAATTATCCAAAAGAAGGAACAGAGTATGGGGGCAAGGTGAGGATGTTCCGTCAGAGGCCCAGTCCTCTGTTCTTGAGGCTACCTCGCTAACGCGAGAAATGGCGAATAGTTTGAAAGAAAGAAATATATATATATATATATATATATATATATATATATATATATATATATATATATATATATATATATATATATATATATATATATATATATATATATATATATATATATATATATATATATATATATATATATATGTATATATATATATATAAATATATATATATATATATATATATATATATATATATATATATATATATATATATATATATATATATATATATATATATATATATATACATATATATATAAATATATATATATATATATATATATATATATATATATATATATATATATATATATATATATATATATATATATATATATATATATATATATATATATATATATATATATATATATATATATATATATATATATATATATATATATATATATATATATATATATATATATATATATATATATATATATATATATATATATATATATATACATATATATATATATATATATATATATATATATATATATATATATATATATATATATATATATATATATATATATATATATATATATATATATATATATATATATATATTTATATATATATATACATATATATATATATATATATATATATATATATATATATATATATATATATATATATATATATATATATATATATATATATATATATATATATATATATATATATATATATATATATATATATATATATATATATATATATATATTTCTTTCTTTCAAACTATTCGCCATTTCTCGCGTTAGCGAGGTAGCCTCAAGAACAGAGGACTGGTCTCCCACTTCTCTTCGTTCCCTCCACCTCCGACACATATATCCTCTTGGTCAATCTTTCCTCACACATTCTCTCCATGTGCCCAAACCATTTCAAAACACCCTCTTCTGCTCTCTCAACCACGCTCTTTTTATTTCCACACATCTCTCTTACCCTTACGTTACTTACTCGATCAAACCACCTTACACCACACATTGTCCTCAAACATCTCATATATATATATATATATATATATATATATATATATATATATATATATATATATATATATATATATATATATATATATATATATATATATATATATTATTATTTTTTTTTTATTATACTTTGTCGCTGTCTCCCGCGTTTGCGAGGTAGCGCAAGGAAACAGACTAAAGAAATGGCCCAACCCACCCCCATACACATGTATATACATACGTCCACACACGCAAATATACATACCTACACAGCTTTCCATGGT
>NC_092225.1:3608404-3702333 GCF_036320965.1 Panulirus ornatus
CTTAGAAAAGCAAATGGATTTGTATGTAGCATTTATGGATCTGGAGTAGGCATATGATAGAGTTGATGGAGATGCTCTGTGGAAGGTATTAAGAATATATGGTGTGGGAGGCAAGTTGTTAGAAGCAGTGAAAAGTTTTTATCGAGGATGTAAGGCATGTGTACGTGTAGGAAGAGAGGAAAGTGATTGGTTCTCAGTGAATGTAGGTTTGCGGCAGGGGTGTGTGATGTCTCCATGGTTGTTTAATTTGTTTATGGATGGGGTTGTTAGGGAGGTGAAAGCAAGAGTTTTGGAAAGAGGGGCAAGTATGAAGTCTGTTGGGGATGAGAGAGCTTGGGAAGTGAGTCAGTTGTTGTTCGCTGATAATAGAGCGCTGGTGGCTGATTCATGTGAGAAACTGCAGAAGCTGGTGACTGAGTTTGGTAAAGTGTGTGAAAGAAGAAAGTTAAGAGTAAATGTGAATAAGAGCAAGGTTATTAGGTACAGTAGGGTTGAGGGTCAATTCAGTTAGGAGGTAAGTTTGAATAGAGAAAAACTGGAGGAGGTAAAGTGTTTTAGATATCTGGGAGTGGATCTGGCAGCGGATGGAACCATGGAAGTGGAAGCGGATCATAGGGTGGGGGAGTGGGCGAAAATTTTGGGAGCCTTGAAGAATGTGTGGAAGTCGGAAACATTATCTCGGAAAGCAAAAATGGGTATGTTTGAAGAAATAGTGGTTCCAACAATGTTTTATGGTTGCGAGGCTTGGGCTATGGATAGAGTTGTGCGCAGGAGGATGGATGTGCTGGAAATGAGATGTTTGAGGACAATGTGTGGTGTGAGGTGGTTTGATCGAGTAAGTAACGTAAGGGTAAGAGAGATGTGTGGAAATAAAAAGAGCGTGGTTGAGAGAGCAGAAGAGGGAGTTTTGAAATGGTTTGGGCACATGGAGAGAATGAGTGAGGAAAGATTGACCAAGAGGATATATGTGTCGGAGGTGGAGGGAACGATGAGAAGTGGGAGACCAAATTGGAGGTGGAAAGATGGAGTGAAAAAGATTTTGTGTGATCGGGGCCTGAACATGCAGGAGAGTGAAAGGAGGGCAAGGAATAGAGTGAATTGGATCGATGTGGTATACCGGGGTTGACGTGCTGGCAGTGGATTGAATCAGGGCATGTGAAGCGTCTGGGGTAAACCATGGAAAGCTGTGTAGGTATGTATATATGCGTGTGTGAACGTATGTATATACATGTCCATGGGGGTGGGTTGGGCCATTTCTTTCGTCTGTTTCCTTGCGCTACCTCGCAAACGCGGGAGACAGCGGCAAAAAAAAGAAATATATATATATATATATATATATATATATATATATATATATATATATATATATATATATATATATATATATATATATATATATACATATATATATATATATATATATATATATATATATATATATATATATATATATATATATATATATATATATATATATATATATCTTTCTTTCTTTCATACTATTCGCCATTTCCCACATTAGCGAGGTAGCGTTAAGAACAGTGGACTGGGCCTTTGAGGGAATATCCTCACCTGGCCCCCTTCTCTGTTCCTTCTTTTGGAAAATTAAAAAAAAAAATGAGAGGGGAGGATTTCCAGCCCCCCGCTCCCTTCCCTTTTAGTCGCCTTCTACGACACGCAGGGAATACGTGGAAAGTATTCTTTCTCCCCTATCCCCAGGGATAAAATATATATATAAATGAAATATATATATATAAATATATATATATATATAAATATATATATATATATATATATAGAAATATATATATATAAAATATATATATATATACATACACACGTCCACACCCGCAAATATACATACCTATACATCTTAATGTACACATATATATACGCACACAGACACATACATATATACCCATTCACACAATTCACACTGTCTCCCTTTATTCATTTCCATCGCCTCCTCGCCACACATAGAATACCATCCACCTCCCCCCCTCATGTGTGCGAGGTAGCGCTAGGAAAAGACAACAAAGGCCCCATTCGTTCACACTCAGTCTCTAGCTGTCATGCAATAATGGCCGAAACCACAGGTCCCTTTCCACATCCAGGCCCCACACAACTTTCCATGGTTTACCCCAGACGCTTCACATGCCTTGATTCAATCCACTGACAGCACGTCAACCCCGGTATACCACATCGATCCAATTCACTCTATTCCTTGTCCGCCTTTCACCCTCCTGCATGTTCAGGCCCCGATCAATCAAAATATTTTTCACTCCATCTTTCCACCTCCAATTTGGTCTCCCACTTCTCTTCGTTCCCTCCACCTCCGACAAATATATCCTCTTGGTCAACCTTTCCTCACTCATTCTCTCCATTTGCCCAAACCATTTCAAAACACCCTGCTCTGCTCTCTCAACCACGCTCTTTTTATTTCCACACATCTCTCTTACCCTTACGTTACTTACTCCATCAAACCACCTCACACCACACATTGTCCTCAAACATCTCATTTCCAGCACATCCACCCTCCTGCGCAAAACTCTATCGATAGCCCACGTCTCGCAAGCATACAACAGTGTTGGACCCACTATTCCTTCAAACATACCCATTTTTGCTTTCCGAGATAATGTTCTCGACTTCCAAACATTCTTCAAGGCTCCCAGGATTTTCGCTCCCCCCCCCCCCCCCCCTATGATTCACTTACTCTTCCATGGTTCCATCCGCTGCCAGATTCACTCCCAGATACCTCCCAATTAACTTGACCCTCAACCCTACTGTAACTAATAACCTTGCTCTTATTCACATTTACTCTTAACTTTCTTCTTTCACACACTTTACCAAAATCAGTCACCAGCTTCTGCAGTTTCTCACATGAATCAGCCACCAGCGGTGTATCATAAGCGAACAGCAACTGACTCACTTCCCAAGCTCTCTCATCCACAACAGACTTCATACTTGCCCCTCTTTCCAAAACTCTTGCATTCACCTCCCTAACAACCCCATCCATAAACAAATTAGACAACCATGGACACATCGCACACCCCTGCCGCAAACCTACATTCACTGAGAACCAATCACTTTCCTCTCTTCCTACACGTACACGTGCCTTACATCCTCGATAAAAACTTTTCACTTCTAACAACTTGCCTCCCACACCATATATTCTTAATACCTTCCACAGAGCATCTCTATCAACTCTATCATATGCCTTCTCCAGATCCATAAATGCTACATACAAATCCCTTTGCTTTTCTAAGTATTTCTCACATACATTCTTCAAAGCAAACACATGATCCACACATCCTCTACCACTTCTGAAACCACACTGCTCTTCCCCAATCTGATGCTCTGTCCATTCCTTCACACCCTCAATCAATGCCCTCCCATATAATTTACCAGGAATACTCAACAAACTTATACCTCTGTAATTTGAGCACTCACTCTTATCCCCTTTCCCTTTGTACAATGGCACTATGCACGCATTCCGCCAATCCTCAGGCACCTCACTATGAGTCATACATATATTAAATAACCTTACCAACCAGTCAACAATACAGTTACCACCTTTTTTAATAGATTCCACTGCAATACCATCCAAACCTGCTGCCTTGCCGGCTTTCATCTTCCGCAAAGCTTTTACTATGTCTTCTCTGTTTACCAAACCATTTTCCCTAACCCTCTCACTTTGCACACCACCTCGACCAAAACACCCTATATCTGCCACTCTATCATCAAACACATTCAACAAACCTTCAAAATACTCACTCTATCTCCTTCTCACATCACCACTACTTGTTATCACCTCCCCATTAGCGCCCTTCACTGAAGTTGAAGATGAAAGCCGGCAAGGCAGCAGGTTTGGATGGTATTGAAGTGAAATTTATTAAAAAAGTGGGTGACTGTATTGTTGACTGGTTGGAAAGCCTATTTAACGTATGTATGATTCATGGTGAGGTGCATGAGGATTGGCGGAATGCTTGCATAGTGCCATTGTACAAAGGCAAAGGGGATAAGAGTGAGTGCTCAAATTACAGAGGTATAAGTTTGTTGACTATTCCTGGTAAATTCTATGGGAGGGTATTGATTGAGAGGGTGAAGGCATGTACAGAGCATCAGACTGGGGAAGAGCAGTGTGGTTTTAGAAGTTGTAGAGGATGTGTGGATCAGGTGTTTGCTTTGAAGAATGTATGTGAGAAATACTTAGAAAAGCAAATGGATTTGTATATAGCATTTATGGATCTGGAGAGGGCATATGATAGAGTTGATAGAGATTCTCTGTGGAAGGTATTAAGAATACATGGTGTGGGAGTCAAGTTGTTAGAAGCAGTAAAAAGTTTTCATCGAGGATGTAAGGCATGTGTACGTGTAGGAAAAGAGGAAAGTGATTGGTTCTCTGTGAATGTAGGTTTGCAGCAGGGGTGTGTGATGTCTCCATGGTTGTTTAATTTGTTTATGGATGAGGTTGTCAGGGAGATGAATGTAAGAGTTTTGGAAAGAGAGGCAAGTATGCAGTCTGTTGTGGATGAGAGAGCTTGGGAAGTGAGTCAGTTGTTGTTCGCTGATGATACAGCGCTGATGGCTGATTCAATTGAGAAACTGCAGAAGCTGGTGTTTGAGTTTGAGAAAGTGTGTGAAAGAAAGTTGAGAGTAAATGTGAATAAGAGCAAAATTATTAGGTTCAGTAGGGTTTAGGGTCAAGTCAATTGGGCGGTGAGTTTGAATGGAGAAAAACTGGAGGAAGTAAAGTGTTTTAGATATCTAGGATTGGATCTGTCAGCAGATGGAACCATGGAAGCAGAGGTGAATCATTGGGCGGGGTAGGGGGCGAAAATTCTGGGAGCCTTGAAGAATGTTTAGAAGTCGAAAACATTATATCGGAAATCAGAAGGAATAGTGGTTCCAAGAATGTTGTATGGTTGCGAGGCGTGGGCTATGGATAGAGTTGTGCAGGGGAAGGTGGATGTGCTGGAAATGAGATGTCTGAGTACAATATGTGGTGTGAGGTGGTTTGATCGAGTAAGTAATGTAAGGGTAAGAGATATGTGTGGAAATGAAAAAAGTGTGGTTGAGAGAGCAGAAGAGGGTGTTTTGAAATGCTTTGGTCACATGGGGAGGATGAGTGAGGAAAGATTAACATAGAGGGTATATGTGTCAGAGGTGGAGGGAATGATGAGAAATGGGAGACCAAATTGGAGTTGGAAAGATGGAGTGAAAAAGATTTTGAGTGATCGGGGCCAAAACATGCAGGAGAGTAAAAGGCGTGCAAAGAATAGAGTGAATTGGAACGATATGGTATACCGGGGTCGACGTTCTGTCAATGGATTGAACCAGGGCATGTGAAGCGTCTGGGGTAAACCATGGAAAGTTCTGTGGGGCCTGGATGTGGAAAGGGAGCTGTGGTTTCGTTACATTATTACATGACAGCTAGAGACTGAGTCTGAACGAATGGGGGCTTTGTTGTCTTTTCCTATCGCTACCTCCACACATTGGGTGGGAGGGGGATGTTATTCCATGTGTGGCGGGGTGGCGATGGAAATATATAAAGGCAGACAGTATGAATTATGTACATGGGTATATATGTATATGACCGTGTGTGTATATATATGTGTACATTGAGATGTATAGGTATGTATATTTGCGTGTGTGGACGTGTATGTATATGCATGTGTATGTGGGTGGGTTGGGCCATTCTTTCGTCTGTTTCCTTGCACTACCTCGCTAACGCCGGAGACAGCGATAAAGCAAAATAAATATGACTATATATATATATATATATATATATATTTTTTTTTTTTTTTTTTTTTTTTATACTTTGTCGCTGTCTCCCGCGTTTGCGAGGTAGCGCAAGGAAACAGACGAAAGAAATGGCCCAACCCCTCCCCCATACACATGTACATACACACGTCCACACACGCAAATATACATACCTACACAGCTTTCCATGGTTTACCCCAGACGCTTCACATGCCTTGATTCAATCTACTGACAGCACGTCAAACCCTGTATACCACATCGCTCCAATTCACTCTATTCCTTGCCCTCCTTTCACCCTCCTGCATGTTCAGGCCCCGATCACACAAAATCTTTTTCACTCCATCTTTCCACCTCCAATTTGGTCTCCCTCTTCTCCTCGTTCCCTCCACCTCCGACACATATATCCTCTTGGTCAATCTTTCCTCACTCATTCTCTCCATGTGCCCAAACCATTTCAAAACACCCTCTTCTGCTCTCTCAACCACGCTCTTTTTATTTCCACACATCTCTCTTACCCTTACGTTACTTACTCGATCAAACCACCTCACACCACACATTGTCCTCAAACATCTCATTTCCAGCACATCCATCCTCCTGCGCACAACTCTATCCATAGCCCACGCCTCGCAACCATACAACATTGTTGGAACCACTATTCCTTCAAACATACCCATTTTTGCTTTCCGAGATAATGTTCTCGACTTCCACACATTTTTCAAGGCTCCCAAAATTTTCGCCCCCTCCCCCACCCTATGATCCACTTCCGCTTCCATGGTTCCATCCGCTGACAGATCCACTCCCAGATATCTAAAACACTTCACTTCCTCCAGTTTTTCTCCATTCAAACTCACCTCCCAATTGACTTGACCCTCAACCCTACTGTACCTAATAACCTTGCTCTTATTCACATTTACTCTTAACTTTCTTCTTCCACACACTTTACCAAACTCAGTCACCAGCTTCTGCAGTTTCTCACATGAATCAGCCACCAGCGCTGTATCATCAGCGAACAACAACTGACTCACTTCCCAAGCTCTCTCATCCCCAACAGACTTCATACTTGCCCCTCTTTCCAGGACTCTTGCATTTACCTCCCTAACAACCCCATCCATAAACAATATATATATATATATATATATATATATATATATATATATATATATATATATATATATTTCTTCTCCCCTAACCCTGGGCATAGGGGAGAAAGAATACTTTCCACGCTTTCCTCATGTGTCTTAGAAGGCGACTAAAGGGGACGGGAGCGGGGGGCCAGAAACACTCCCCACCTTGTATTTCAACTTTCTAAAAGGGGAAACAGAAGAAGGAGTCATGCGGGGAGTGCTCATCCTCCTCGAAGGCTCACACTGGGGAGTCTAAATGTGTGTGGATGTAACCAAGATGAGGAAAAAAAAGAGAGATAGGTAGTATGTTTGAGGAAAGAAACCTGGATGTTTTGGCTGTGAGTGAAACGAAGCTCAAGGGTAAAGGGGATGAGTGGTTTGGGAATGTCTTGGGAGTAAAGTCAGGGGTTAGTGAGAGGACAAGAGCATGGGAAGGAGTAGCACTACTCCTGAAACAAGAGTTGTGGGAGTATGTGATAAAGTGTAAGAAAGTAAATTCTAGATTGATGTAGGTAAAATTGAAAGTTGATGGAGAAAGATGGGTGATTATTGGTGCATATGCACCTTAGCATGAGAAGAAAGATCATGAAGGGCAAGTGATTTGGGATCAGCTGAATGAGTGTGTTGATAGTTTTGATGCACAAGAACGGGATATAGTGATGGATGATTTGAATGGAAAGGTGAGTAATGTGGCAGTTGAGGGTATAATTGGCATACATGGGGTGTTCAGTGTTGTAAGTGGAAATGGTGAAGAGCTTGTATATTAATGTGCTGAAAAAGGACTGGTGATTGGGAATACCTGGTTTAAAAAGCTAGATATACATAAGTATACGTATGTAAGTAGGAGAGATGGCCAGAGAGCGTTATTCCATTACGTGCTAATTGATAGGAGCGCGAAAGGCAGTCTTTTGAATGTTAATATGCTGAGAGGTACAACTGGAGGGATGTCTGATCATTATTTTATGGAGGCGAAGTTGAAGATTTGTAGGCGTTTTCAGAAAAGAAGAGAGAATGTTGGGGTGAGGAGAGTGGTGAGTGTAAGTGAGCTTGGGAAGGATTCTTGTTTGAGGAAGTACCAGGAGAGACTGAGTACTGAATGGAAAAAGGTGAGAACAAAGGAAATAAAGGGAGTGGGGGAGGAGTGGGATGTATTTCTGGAAGCAGTGATGGCTTGCGCAAAAGATACTTGTGGCATGAGAAGAGTGGGAGGTGGGTTGATTAAAAAGGGTAGTGAGTTGAGGGATGAAGAAGTAAGATTATTAGTGAAAGAGAAGAGAGAGGCATTTCGACGATTTTTGCAGGAAAAAAATGCAAATGAGTGAGAGATGTATGAAAGATAGAGGCAGGAGGTCAAGAGATAGGTGCAAGAGGTGAAAAAGAGGGCAAATGAGAGTTGGGTGAGAGAGTATCATTAAATTTTAGGGAGAATAAAAAGATGTTTTGGAAGAAGGTAAATAAAGTGCGTAAGACAAGGGAGCAAATGGGAACTTCAGTGAAGGGGTCTAATGGGTAGGTGATAACAAGTTTTGGCGATGTGAGGAGATGGAGTGAGTAATTTGAAGGTTTGTTGAACGTTTTTGATGATAGAGCGGCAGATATAGGGTGTTTTGGTGGAGGTGGTGTGCTAAGTGTGGGGGTTAGGGAAAATGAGTTGGTAAACAGAGAAGAGGTAGTAAAAACTTTGCGGAAGAAGAAAGCCGGCAAGGCAGCGGGTTAGGATGGTATTGCAGTGGTATTTATTAAAAAAGTGGGTGACTGTATTGTTGACTGGTTGGTAAGGCTAGTTAATGTATGTATAATTCATGGTCGAGTGCCTGAAGATTGGCGGAACGCTTGCATACTTCCATTGTTACCTTCGCCAACGTGATACCATGGAGGCACGTGAACGGCATTCATGACAAGGTGATAACGCTGGGTAGACGCAGGAACTGTAGTTGTACAAAGGCAAAGGGGATAAGAGTGAGTGCTCAAATTACAGAAGTATAAGTTTGTTGAGTATTCCTGGTAAATTATATGGTAGGGTATTAATTGAGAGCGTGAAGGCATGTTCAGAGCATCAGATTGGGGAAGAGCAGTGTGGTTTCAGAAGTGGTAGAGGATGTGTGGATCAGGTGTTTCCTTTGAAGAATGTATGTGAGAAATACTTGGAAAAGCAAATGGATTTGTATGTAGCATTTATGGATCTGGAAAAGATATAAAATAGAGTTGATAGAGATGCTCTTTGGAAGGCATAAAGAATATATGGTGTGGGAGGCAAGTTGTTAGAAGCAGTGAATAGTTTTATCGAGGATGTAAGGCATGTGTACGTGTTGGAAGAGAGGAAAGTGAATGGTTCTCAGGGAATGTAGGTTTGCGGCAGGGGTGTGTGATGTCTCCATGGTTGTTTAATTTGTTTATGGATGGGGTTGTCAGGGAGGTGAATACAAGAGTTTTGGAAAGAGGGGCAAGTATGCAGTCTGTTGTGGATGAGAGAGCTTGGGAAGTGAGTCAGTTGTTGTTCGCTGATGATACAGCGCTGGTGGATGATTCATGTGAGAAATTGCAGAACCAGGTGACTGAGTTTGGTAAAGTGTGTGAAAGAAGTAAGTTAAGAGTAAATGTGAATAAGAGCAAGGTTATTAGGTACAGTAGGATTGAGGGTCAAGTCAATTGGGAGGTAAGCTTGAATGGAGAAAAACTGGAGGAAGTAAAGTGTTTTAGATAACGGGGAGTCGATCTGGCAGCAGATGGAACCATGGAAGCGGAAGTGAATCATAGGGTGGGGGAGGGGTCGAAAATTCTGGTAGCCTTGAACAATGTTTGGAAGTCAAGAACATTATCTCCGAAAGCAAAAATGGGTATGTTTGAAGGAATAGTGGTTCCAACAATGTTGTATTGCAGCGAGGCGTGGGCTATGGATAGAGTTGTACGCAGGAGGATGGATGTGTTGGAAATGAGATGTTTGAGGACGATATATGGTGTGAGGTGGTTTGATCGATTGATCGAGTGTGTAATGTAAGGGTAAGAGAGATGTCTGGAAATAAAAAGAGCGTGGTTGAGAGAACAGAAGAGTGTGTTTTCAAATGGTTTGGGCACATGGAGAAAATGAGTGAAGAAATATTGACCAAGAGGATATATATGTCGGAGGTGGAGAGAACGAGGAGAAGTGGGAGACCAAAATGGAGGTGGAAAGATGGAGTGAAAAAGATTTTGAGTGATCGGGGCCTGAACTTGCGGGAGGGTGAAAGGCTGGCAAGGATTAGAGTGAATTGGATCGATTTGGTACCCCGGGGTCGACGTGCTGTCAATGGATTGAATCAGGGCATGTGAAGCGTCTGGGGTAAACCATGGAAAGTTTTGTGGGGCCTGGATGTGGAAAGGGAGCTGTGGTTTCGGGCATTATTGCATGACAGCTAAATACTGAGTGTGAATGAATGGGGCCTTTGTTGTCTTTCCTAGCGCTACCTCGCACATTTGAGGGTGGAGGAGGATGTTATTCCACGTGTGGCGAGGTGGAGACGGGATTGAATAAAGGGAGATAGTGTGAATTGTGTGCATGTATATATATGAATGTGTCTGTGTGTGTATATATATATGTACATTGAGATGTATGGGTATGTATATTTGCGTGTGTGGACGTGTATATATATACATGTGTAAGGGTGTGGGTTGGACCATTTCTTTCGTCTCTTTCCTTGCGCTACCTCGCAAACGCGGGGGACGGCGACAAAAGAAAATAAAAAGATATATGTATATATATATATATATAAATATATATATATATATATATATATATATATATATATATATATATATATATATATATATATATATATATATATAAATATATATATATATATATATATATATATATATATATATATATATATAAATATATATATATATAAATATATATATATATATATATATATAAATATATATATATATATATATATATATATATATATATATATATATATATATATATATATATATATATATATATATATATATATATATATATATATATATATATATATATAAATACGAGACATGGCCAAAAAGAGTTATTGGATCACATGTTAATTAACAGGCGCGAGAAAGAGAGACTTTTGGATGTTAATGTGCTGAGAGGTGCAACTGGAGGGATGTCTGATCTTTATTTTGTGGAGGCGAAGGTGGAGGTTTGTAGGGGTTTTCAGAAAAGAAGAGAGAATGTTGGGGTGAGGAGAGTGGTGAATGTAAGTGAGCTTGGGAAGGAGACTTATGTTAGGAAGTACCAGGAGAGACTGAGTACAGAATGGAAAAAGGTAAGAATAAAGGAAGTAAAGGGAGTGGGGGAGGATTGGGATGTATTAAGGAAGCCGTGATGGCTTGCGCAAAAGATGCTTGAGGCATGAGATGCGTGGGAGGTGGGTTGATTAGAAAGTGTAGTGAGTGGTGGGATGAATAAATAAGATTATTAGTGAAAGATAAGAGAGAAGCATTTGGGCGATTTTTGCCTGGAAAAAATGAGAATGAGGGGGAGATGTATAAAAAAAAGAGGCAGGAGGTCAAGAGAAAGGTGCAAGAGAAGAAAAAGAGGGCAAATGAGAGTTGGGTGAGAGAGTATCATTAAATTTTAGGGAGAATAAAAAGATGTTTTGGAAGGAGGTAAATAAAGTGCGTAAGACAAGAGAGCAAATGGGAACTTCAGTGAAGGGGGCTAATGGGGAAGTGATAAAAAGTAGTGGTGATGTGAGAGGGAGATGGAGTGAGTATTTTGAAGGTTTGTTGAATGTGTTTGATGATAGAGTGGCAGATATAGGGTGTTTTGATCGAGGTGGTGTGCAAAGTGAGAGGGTTAGGGAAAATGAGTTGGTAAACAGAGAAGAGGTAGTTAAAGCTTTGCGGAAGATGAAAGCCGGCAAGGCAGCAGGTTTAGATGGTATTGCAGTGGAATTTATTAAAAAAGGGGGTGACTGTATTGTTTAATGTATGTATGATTCATTGTGAGGTGCCTGAGGATTGGCGAAATCATTGCATCGTGGCAGTGTACAAAGGCAAAGGGGATAAGAGTGAATGCTCAAATTACAGAGGTATAAGTTTTTAGAAGAAATTGGAGTGAGAATGAGTAGGAAAGCTTGACAAAGAGGATATATGTGTCAGAGGTGGAGGGAACTAGAAGAGGGAGACCTAATTGGAGGTGGAAAGATGGAGTGAAAAAGATATTGAGTGATCGGGGTCTGAACATGCATGAGGGTGAAAGGCGTGCAAGGAATAGAGTGAGTTGGAACGATGTGGTATATCGGTGTCAACGTGCTATCAATGGATTGAACCAGGAAATATAAAACGTTTGGGGTAAACCTTGGAAAGTTCTCTGGGGCTGGATCTGGAAAGGGAGCTGTGGTTTCGGTGCTTTATTACATGACAGCTAGAGACTGAGTGTGAATGAATGTGGCCTTTGTTGTCTTCTCCTAGCTCTACCTCGCACACATAAAGGGGGAGAGGGTTGTTATTCCACGTGTGGCGGGGTGGCGCTGGGAATAAGTAAAGACAGACCGCATGAAATATGTACATGTGTATATATGTATATGTCTGTGTCTGTATATTTATGTGTACATTGAGATGTATAGGTATGTATATTTCCGTATGTGGACGTGTATATATATACATGTGTATGTAGGTGGTTTGGGCCATTCTTTCTTTTGTTTCCTTGCGCTACATCGCTAACGCTGGAGACAGCGACAAAGCAAAATAAATGATATATATAAATAATATATATATATATATATATATATATATATATATATATATATATATATATATATATATAAATCAATATATATTTCTGTACATGTATATATATATATATATATATATATATATATATATATATATATATATATATATATATATATATATATATATATATATATATATATATTTTTTTTTTTTTTTTCAAACTATTCGCCATTTCCCGCGTTAGCGAGGTAGCGTTAAGAACAGAGAACTGGGCCACTGAGGGAATATCCTCACCTGGCCCCCTTCTCTGTTCCTTCTTTTGGAAAATTAAAAAAAAAAAATTGAGAGGGAGGATTTCCAGCCCCCCGCTCCCTCCCCTTTTAGTCGCCTTCTACGACACGCAGGGAATACGTGGGAAGTATTCTTTCTCCCCTATCCCCAGGGATAAAATATATATATATATATATATATATATATATATATATATATATATATATATATATATATATATGTATATATATATATATATATATATATTTATTTTTTTATTTTTTTTATTATACTTTGTCGCTGTCTCCCGCGTTTGCGAGGTAGCGCAAGGAATTAAGAATACTTCCCACGTATTCCCTGCGTGTGGTAGAAGGCGACTAAAAGAGGAGGGAGCAGGAGGCTGGAAATCCTCCCCTTTCGTTTTTTTTTTTTTTTCCAAAAGAAGGAACAGAGGGGGCCAGGTGAGGGTATTCCAAAAAAGGCCCAGTCCTCTGTTCTTAACGCTACCTCGCTAACGCGGGAAATGGCGAATAGTCTAAAAGAAAAAGAAAGAATATATATATATACATGCATGTACAGAAATATATATATATATTTTTTTTTTCAAACTATTCGCCATTTCCCGTGTTAGCGAGGTAGCATTAAGAACAGAGAACTGGGCCTTTTAGGGAATATCCTCACCTGGCCCCCTTCTCTGTTCCTTCTTTTGGAAAGTTTAAAAAAAAAACAGAGGGGAGGATTTCCAGCCCCCCGCTCTCTCACCTTTAAATCGCTTTCTACGACACGGAGGGATTACGTGGGAAGTATTCTTTCTCCCCTATCCCCAGGGATATAATATATATATATATATATATATATATATATATATATATATATATATATATATATATATATATATATATATATATATATATATATATATATATAGAGTGAATTGGAGCGATGTGGTATACAGGGGTTGACGTGTTGTCAGTGGATTCAGTCGGGGCATGTGAAGCGTCTGGGGTAAACCATGGAAAGCTGTGTAGGTATGTATATTTGCGTGTGTGGACGTGTGTATGTACATGTGTATGGGGGGGAGGGTTGGGCCATTTCTTTCGTCTGTTTCCTTGCGCTACCTCGCAAACGCGGGAGACAGCGACAAAGTATAAAAAAAAAAAAAAAAATATATATATATATATATATATATATATATATATATATATATATATATATATATATATATATATATATATATATATATATATATATATATATATATATATATATATATATATATATATATATATATATATATATATATATAAGTTAAGAGTAAATGTGAATAAGAGCAAGGTTATTAGGTACAGTAGGGTTGAGGGTCAAGTCAATTGGGAGGTGAGTTTGAATGGAGAAAAACTGGAGGAAGTGAAGTGTTTTAGATATCTGGGAGTGGATCTGGCAGCGGATGGAATCATGGAAGCGGAAGTGGATCATAGGGTGGGGGAGGGGGCGAAAATTCTGGGGGCCTTGAAGAATGTGTGGAAGTCGAGAACATTATCTCGGAAAGCAAAAATGGGTATGTTTGAAGGAATAGTGGTTCCAACAATGTTGTATGGTTGCGAGGCGTGGGCTATGGATAGAGTTGTGCGCAGGAGGATGGATGTGCTGGAAATGAGATGTTTGAGGAGAATGTGTGGTGTGAGGTGGTTTGATCGAGTGAGTAACGTAAGGGTAAGAGAGATGTGTGGAAATAAAAAGAGCGTGGTTGAGAGAGCAGAAGAGGGTGTTTTGAAGTGGTTTGGGCACATGGAGAGAATGAGTGAGGAAAGATTGACCAAGAGGATATATGTGTCGGAGGTGGAGGGAACGAGGAGAAGAGGGAGACCAAATTGGAGGTGGAAAGATGGAGTGAGAAAGATTTTGTGTGATCGGGGCCTGAACATGCAGGAGGGTGAAAGGAGGGCAAGGAATAGAGTGAATTGGAGCGATGTGGTATACCGGGGCTGACGTGCTGTCAGTGGATTGAATCAAGGCATGTGAAGCGTCTGGGGAAACCATGGAAAGCTGTGTAGGTATGTATATCTGCGTGTGTGGACGTATGTATATACATGTGTATGGGGGGGGTTGGGCCATTTCTTTCGTCTGTTTCCTTGCGCTACCTCGCAAACGCGGGAGACAGCGACAAAGTATAATAAATAAATATAAATAATATATATATATATATATATTCATTTTTTTATTTTTTTTATTAAACTTTGTCGCTGTCTCCCGCGTTTGCGAGGTAGCGCAAGGAAACAGACGAAAGAAATGGGCCAACCCCCCCACCCCATACACATGTATAGACATACGTCCACACACGCAAATATACATACCTACACAGCTTTCCATGGTTTACCCCAGACGCTTCACATGCCTTGATTCAATCCACTGACAGCACATCAACCCCGGTATACCACATCGCTTCAATTCACTCTATTCCTTGCCCTCCTTTCACCCTCCTGCATGTTCAGGCCCCGATCACACAAAATCTTTTTAACTCCATTTTTCCACCTCCAATTTGGTCTCCCTCTTCTCCTTGTTCCCTCCACTTCCGACACATATATCCTCTTGGTCAATCTTTCCTCACTCATCCTCTCCATATGCCCAAACCACCTCAAAACACCCTCTTCTGCTCTCTCAACCACGCTCTTTTTATTTCCATACATCTCTCTTACCCTTACGTTACTCACTCGATCAAACCACCTCACACCATATTTTGTCCTCAAACATCTCATTTTCAGCACATCCATCCTCCTGCGCACAACTCTATCCATAGCCCACGCCTCGCAACCATACAACATTGTTGGAACCAGTATTCCTTCAAACATACCCATTTTTGCTTTCCGAGATAATGTTCTCGACTTCCACACATTCTTCAAGGCCCCCAGGATTTTCGCCCCCTCCCCCACCCTATGATCGACTTCCGCTTCCATGGTTCCATCCGCTGCCAGATCCACTCCCAGATATCTAAAACACTTCACTTCCTCCAGTTTTTCTCCATTCAAACTCACCTCCCAATTGACTTGACCCTCAACCCTACTGTACCTAATAACCTTGCTCTTATTCACATTTACTCTTAACTTTCATCTTCCACACACTTTTTCAAACTCAGTCACCAGCTTCTGCAGTTTTTCACATGAATCAGCCACCAGCGCTGTATCATCAGCGAACAACATATATATATATATATATATATATATATATATATATATATATATATATATATATATATATATATATATATATATATATATATATATATATATATATATATATATATATATATATATATATATATATATATATATATATATATATATATATATATATATATAATTTGAATGGAGAAAAACTGGAGGAAGTGAAGTGTTTTAGATATCTGGGAGTGGATCTGTCAGCGGATGGAACCATGGAAGGGGAAGTGGATCATAGGGTGGGGGAGGGGGCGAAAATTTTGGGAGCCTTGAAAAATGTGTGGAAGTCGAGAACATTATCTCGGAAAGCAAAAATGGGTATGTTTGAAGGAATAGTGGTTCCAACAATGTTGTATGGTTGCGAGGCGTGGGCTATGGATAGAGTTGTGCGCAGGAGGATGGATGTGCTGGAAATGAGATGTTTGAGGACAATGTGTGGTGTGAGGTGGTTTGATCGAGTAAGTAACGTAAGGGTATGAGAGATGTGTGGAAATAAAAAGAGCGTGGTTGAGAGAGCAGAAGAGGGTGTTTTGAAATGGTTTGGGCACATGGAGAGAATGAGTGAGGAAAGATTGACCAAGAGGATATATGTGTCGGAGGTGGAGGGAACGAGGAGAAGAGGGAGACCAAATTGGAGGTGGAAAGATGGAGTGAAAAAGATTTTGTGTGATCGGGGCCTGAACATGCAGGAGGGTGAAAGGAGGGCAAGGAATAGAGTGAATTGGAGCGATGTGGTATACAGGGGTTGACGTGCTGTCAGTGGATTGAATCAAGGCATGTGAAGCGTCTGGGGTAAACCATGGAAAGCTGTGTAGGTATGTATATTTGCGTGTGTGGACGTGTGTATGTACGTGTGTATGGGGGTTGGGCCATTTCTTTCGTCTGTTTCCTCGCGCTACCTCGCAAACGCGGGAGACAGCGACAAATTATTAAAAAAAAAAAAAAAAAAAAAAAAAAATATATATATATATATATATATATATATATATATATATATATATATATATATATATATATATATATATATATATATATATATATATATGTATATACATATATATGTATATACATGTATATATGTATATACATATACATATATATATATATATATATATATATATATATATATATATATATATATATATATATATATATTTATATATATATATATATATATATATATATATATATATATATATATATATATATATATATATATATATATATATATATATATATATACATATATATATATATGTATATATATATATATATATATATATATATTTATATATATGTATATATATATATATATATATATATATATATATATATATATATATATATATATATATATATATATATATATATATATATATATATATATATATATATATATATATATATATATATATATATATATATATATGATTTTTTATTTTATTATACTTTGTCGCGGTCTCCCGCGTTTGCGAGGTAGCGCAAGGAAACAGACGAAAGAAATGGCCCCCCCCCCCCCCATACACATGTATATACATACGTCCACACACGCAAATATACATACCTACACAGCTTTCCATGGTTTACCCCAGACGCCTCACATGCCCTGATTCAATCCACTGACAGCACGTCAACCCCGTTATACAACATCGCTCCAATTCACTCTATTCCTTGCCCTCCTTTCACCCTCCTGCATGTTCAGGCCCCGATCACACAAAATCTTTTTCACTCCATCTTTCCACCTCCAATTTGGTCTCCCTCTTCTCCTTGCTCCCTCCACCTCCGACACATATATCCTCTTGGTCAATCTTTCCTCACTCATCCTCTCCATGTGCCCAAACCACTTCAAAACACCCTCTTCTGCTCTCTCAACCACGCTCTTTTTTATTTCCACACATCTCTCTTACCCTTACGTTACTCACTCGATCAAACCACCTCACACCACACATTGTCCTCAGACATCTCATTTCCAGCACATCCATCCTCCTGCGCACAACTCTATCCATAGCCCACGCCTCGCAACCATACAACATTGTTGGAACCACTATTCCTTCAAACATACACATTTTTGATTTCCGAGATAATGTTCTCGACTTCCACACATTCTTCAAGGCCCCCAGGATTTTCGCCCCCTCCCCCACCCTATGATCCACTTCCGCTTCCATGGTTCCATCCGCTGCCAGATCCACTCCCAGATATCTAAAACACTTCACTTCCTCCAGTTTTTCTCCATTCAAACTCACCTCCCAATTGACTTGACCCTCAACCCTACTGTACCTAATAACCTTGCTCTTATTCACATTTACTCTTAACTTTCTTCTTCCACACACTTTTCCAAACTCAGTCACCAGCTTCTGCAGTTTCTCACATGAATCAGCCACCAGCGCTGTATCATCAGCGAACAACAACTGACTCACTTCCCAAGCTCTCTCATCCCCAACAGACTTCATACTTGCCCCTCTTTCCAAAACTCTTGCATTTACCTCCCTAACAACCCCATCCATAAACAAATTAAACAACCATGGAGACATCACACACCCCTGCCGCAAACCTACATTCACTGAGAACCAATCACTTTCCTCTCTTCCTACACGTACACATGCCTTACATCCTCGATAAAAACTTTTCACTGCTTCTAACATCTTTCCTCCCACACCATATATCCTTAATACCTTCCACAGAGCATCTCTATCAACTCTATCATATGCCTTCTCCAGATCCATAAATGCTACATACAAATCCATTTGCTTTTCTAAGTATTTCTCACATACATTCTTCAAAGCAAACACCTGATCCACACATCCTCTACCACTTCTGAAACCACACTGCTCTTCCCCAATCTGATGCTCCGTACATGCCTTCACCCTCTCAATCAATACCCTCCCATATAATTTACCAGGAATATATATATATATATATATTCTTTTTTTTTTATACTTCGTCGCTGTCTCCCGCGTTTGCGAGGTAGCGCAAGGAAACAAACTAAAGAAATGGCCCAACCCCCCTATACACATGTATATACATACGTCCACACACGCAAATATACATACCTACACAGCTTTCCATGGTTTACCCCAGACGCTTCACATGCCTTGATTCAATCCACTGACAGCACGTCAGCCCCGGTATACCACATAGCTCCAATTCACTCTATTCCTTGCCCTCCTTTCACCCTCCTGCATGTTCAAGCCCCGATCACACAAAATCTTTTTCACTCCATCTTTCCACTCCAATTTGGTTTCCCTCTTCTCCTTGCTCCCTCCACCTCCGACACATATATCCTCTTGGTCAATCTTTCCTCACTCATCCTCTCCATGTGCCCAAACCACTTCAAAACACCCTCTTCTGCTCTCTCAACCACGCTCTTTTTATTTCCACACATCTCTCTTACCCTTACGTTACTCACTCGATCAAACCACCTCACACCACACATTGTCCTCAAACATCTCATTTCCAGCACATCCATCCCCCTGCGTACAACTCTATCCATAGCCCACGCCTCGCAACCATACAACATTGTTGGAACCACTATCCCTTCAAACATACCCATTTTTGCTTTCCGAGATAATATTCTCGACTTCCACACATTCTTCAAGGCCCCCAGAATTTTCGCCCCCTCCCCCACCCTATGATCCACTTCCGCTTCCATGGTTCCATCCGCTGCCAGATCCACTCCCAGATATCTAAAACACTTCACTTCTTCCAGTTTTTCTACATTCAAACTCACATCCCAATTGACTTGACCCTCAACCCTACTGTACCTAATAACCTTGCTCTTATTCACATTTACTCTTAACTTTCTTCTTCCACACACTTTACCAAACTCAGTCACCAGCTTCTGCAGTTTCTCACATGAATCAGCCACCAGCGCTGTATCATCAGCGAACAACAACTGACTCACTTCCCAAGCTCTCTCATCCCCAACAGACTTCATACTTGCCCCTCTTTCCGAAACTCTTGCATTTACCTACCTAACAACCCCATCCATAAACAAATATATATATATATATTTATATATATATATAATATATATATATATATATATATATATATATATATATATATATATATATATATATATATATATATATATATATATATATATATATATATATATATATATATATATATATATATATATATATACATATATATATATATATATATATATATATATATATATATATATATATATATATATATATATATATATATATATATATATATATATATATATATCCCTGGGGATAGGGGAGAAAGAATAGTTTCCACGCATTCCTCACGTGTCCTACAAGGCGACTAAAGGGAACGGGAGAAGGGTGCTGGAAACCCTCCCCTCCTTGAAGTTTGATTTTCTAAAAGGGGAAACAGAAGAAGTAGTCGCACGGGGAGTGCTCATCCTCTTCGAAGGCTCAGATTGGGATGTCTAAATGTGTGTGGATGTAACTAAGATGCGGAAAAAATGAGAAATAGGTAGTATGTTTGAGGAAAGGAACCTGGATGTTTTGGCTCTGAGTGAAACGAAGCTCAAGGGTAAAGGGGAAGAGTGGTTTGGGAATATCTTGGCAGTAAAGTCAGGGGTTAGTGAGAGGACAAGATCAGGGGAAGGATTGTCACTACTCCTGAAACAAGAGTGGTGGGAGTATGTGGGAGTGTGTAGGAAAGTAAACTCTAGACTAATATGGGTAAAACTGAAAGTGGAAGGAGAAAGATGGGTGATTATTAGTGCATATGCACCTGGGCATGAGAAGAAAGATCATGAGAGCGTAATGTTTTGGGAGCAGCTGAATGAGTGTGTTGGTAGTTTTGATGCACGTGACCGGAATATAGTGATGGGTGATTTGAATGCAAAGGTGAGTAAAGTGGCTGTTGAGGAAATAATTGGTGCACATGGGGTGTTCAGTGTTGTAGATGGAAATGGTGAAAATCTTGTAGATTTATGTGCTGAGAAAGGACTGGTGATTGGGAAAACGTGGTTTAAAAAGAGAGATATATATAAGTATACGTATGTAAATAGGAGAGATGGACAGAGAGCGTTATTCGATTACGTGCTAATTGATAGGCGCGCGAAAGAGAGACTTTTGGATGTTTATGTGCTGAGAGGTGCAACAGGAAGGATGTCTGATCATTATCTTGTGGATGCGAAGGTGAAGATTTGTAGAGTTTTTCAGAAAAGAAGAGCCAATGTTGGGGTGAAAATAGTGGTGAGAGTAAGTGAGCTTGGGAAGAAAACTTATGTGAGGAAGTACCAGGAGGGACAGATTAGAGAATAGAAAAAGGTGAGAACAAAGTACATAAAGGGAGTGGGGGAGGAATGGGATGTATTTAGGAAAGCAGTGATGGCTTGCGCAAAAGATGCTTGTGACATAAGAAGCGTGGTAGGTGGGCAGATTAGAAAGGGTAGTGAGTGGTGGGATCAAGAAGTAAGATTATTACTGAAAGAGAAGAGAGAGGCATTTTAGCGATTTTTGCACGGATATAATGCAAATGAATGAGAGATATATAAAAGAAAGAGGCAGGAGGTCAAGAGAAGGGTGCAAGAGGTGAAAATGAGAGTTGGGGTGAGAGAGTATAATTAAAGTTTACGGAGAATAAAAAGATGTTTTGGAAGGAGGTAAATAAAGAACGTAAGTGAGGCAAAAAATGGAAACTTCAGTGAAAGGGGCTAATGCGGAGGTGATAACAATTAGTGGTGATGTGAGAAGGAGATGGAGTGAGTATTTTGAAGGTTTGTTGAATGTGTTTGATTATAGAGTGGCAGATATAGGGTGATTTGGTCAAGGTGGTGTGCAAAGTGAGAGGGTTAGGGAAAATGATTTGGTAAACAGAGCAGAGGTAGTAAAGCTTTTCGGAAGATGAAAGCCGCAAAGGCAGCGGGTTTGGATGGTATTGCAGTGAAATTTATTAAAAAAAGTGGATGACTGTATTGTTGACTGGTTGGTAAGGCTACTTAATGTATCACTCATGGTAAGATGCCTAAGGATTAGCGAGATGCTTGCATAGTGCCATTGTACAAAGGCAAAGGGAGTAAGGTGGGTGCTCAAATTACAGAGGTATAAGTTTGTTGAGTATTCCTGGGAAATAGAATGGGACGATATTGATTGAGAGGGTGAAGGCATGTACAGAGCATCAGATTGGGGAAGAGCAGTGTGGTTTCAGAAGTGGTAGAGGATGTGTGGATCACGTGTTTGCTTTGAAGAATGTATGTGAAAAATACTTAGAAAAGCAGATTGATTTGTATGTAGCATTTATTGATTCGAAGAAGGCATATGATACAGTTGATAGAGATACTCTGTGGAAGGTATTAAGAATATATAGTATGGGAGGAAAGTTGTTAGAAACAGGGAAAAGGTTTTATCAATTCCACACATCTCTCTTACCCTTACATTACTTACTCGATCAAACCACCTCACACCACATATTGTCCTCAAACATCTCATTTCCAGCACATCCACCCTCCTCCGCACAACTCTATCCATAGCCCACGCCTCGCAACCATACAACATTGTTGGAACCACTATTCCTTCAAACATACCCATTTTTGCTTTCCGAGATAATGTTCTCGACTTCCAAACATTGTTCAATGCTACCAGAATTTTCGCCCCATTCCCCACCTTATGATTCACTTTCGCTTCCATGGTTCCATCCGCTGACAGATCCACTCCCAGATACCTAAAACACTTTACTTCCTCCAGTTTTTCTACGTTCAAACTTACCTCCCAATTGACTTGACCCTCAATCCTACTGTAACTAATAACCTTGTTCTTATTCACATTTACTCTTAACTTTCTTCTTTCCCACACTTTACCAAATTCAGTCACCAGCTTCTGCAGTTTCTTACATGAATCAGCCACCATCGCTGTATCATCAGCGAACAACAACTGACTCACTTCCCAAGCTCTCTCATCCACAACAGACTTCATACTTGCCCCTCTTTCCAAAACTCTTGCATTCACCTCCCAAACAACTCCATCCATATACAAATTAAACAACCATGGAGACATCACACACCCGAGCCGAAAACCTACATTCACTGAGAACCAATCACTTTCCTCTCTTCCTACACGTACACATGCCTTACATCCTCGATAAAAACTTTTCACTGCTTCTAACAACTTGCCTCCCACACCATATATTCTTAAAATCTTCCACAGAGCATCTCTATGAACTCTATCATATGCCTTCTCCAGATCCATAAATGCTACATACAAATCCATTTGTTTTTCTAAGTATTTCTCACATACATTCTTCAAAGCAAACACCTGATCCACAGATCCTCTACCACTTCTGAAACCACACTGCTCTTCCCCAATCTGATGCTCTGTACATGCCTTCACCCTCTCAATCAATACCCTCCCATATAATTTACCAGGAATACTCAACAAACTTATACCTCTGTAATTTGAGCACTCACTCTTATCCCCTTTGCCTTTGTACAATGGCACTATGCAAGCATTTCGCCAATCCTCAGGCACCTCACCATGAATCATACATACATTAAATAACCTTACCAACCAGTCAACAATACAGTCACCCCCTTTTTTAATAAATTTCGCTGCAATAGCATCCAAACCTGCTGCCTTGCCGGCTTTCAACTTCCGTAAAGCTTTTACTACCTCTTCTCTATTTACCAAATCATTATCCCTAACCCTGTCTCTTAGCACACCACCTCGACCAAAACACCCTATATCTGCCACTCTATCATCAAACACATTCAATAAACCCTCAAAATACTCACTCCATCTCCTTCTCACATCACCACTACTTGTTATCACCTCTCCATTAGCCCCATTTACTGAAGGTCCCATTTGCTCCCTTGTCTTACGCACTTTATTTCCCTCCTTCCAAAACATCTTTTTATTCTCCCTGAAATTTAATGATACTCTCTTACCCCAACTCTCATTTGCCCTCTTTTTCACCTCTTGCACCTTTCTCTTGACTTCCTGCCTCTTTCTTTTATACCTCTGCATCTCATTTGCATTTTTTCCCTGCAAAAATCGTCCAAATGCCTCTCTCTTCTCTTTCACTAATAGTTTTAGTTCTTCATCCCACCACTCAGTACCTTTTCTAATCAACCCACCTCCCACGCTTCTCATGCCACAAACATCTTTTGCGCAATCCATCACTGCTTCCCTAAATACATCCCATTCCTCCCCCACTCCCCTTACCTCCTTTGTTCTCACCTTTTTCCATTCTGTACTGAGTCTCTCATGGTACTTCCTCGCAAAAGTCTCCTTCCCAAGCTCACTTACTCTCACCACTCTCTTCACGCCAGCATTCTTTCTTCTTTTCTGAAAACCCCCACAAATCTTCACCTTCTCCTCCACAAGATAATGATCAGACATCCCTCCACTTGCACCTCTCAGCACGTTAACATCCAAAAGTCTCTCTTTCATGCGTCTATCAATTAACACGTAATCCAATAACGCTTCTCTGGCCATCTCTCCTACTTACATACGTATACTTATGTATATCTCGCTTTTTAACCCAGGTATTCCCAATCACCAGTCCTTTTTCAGCACATAAATCTACAAGCTCTTCACCATTTCCATTTACAACACTGAACACTCCATGTATACCAATTATTCCCTCAACTGCCACATTACTCACCTTTGCATTCAAATCACCCATCGGTATAACCCGGTCATTTGCAACAAAATCACTAGCACACTCATTCAGCTGCTCCCAAAACACTTGCCTCTCATGATCTTTCTTCTCATGCCACGGTGCATATGCACCAATAATCACCCATCTCTCTTCATCAACTTTCAGTTTTACCCATATCAATCTAGAATTTACTTTCTTACACTCAATCACATAATCCCACAACTCCTGATTCATGAGTAGTGCTACTCCTTCCCTTGCTCTTTTCCTCTCACTAACCCCTGACTTTACTCCCAAGACATTCCCAAACCACTCTTCCCCTTTACCCTTGAGCTTCGTTCCACTCAGAGATAAAACATCCAGGTTCCTTTCCTCAAACATACTACCTATCTCTCCTTTTTTCTCATCTTGGTTACAACCACACACATTTAGACACCCCAATCTGAGCCTTCGAGGAGGATGAGCACTCCTCGCGTGACTCCTTCTGTTTCCCCTTTTAGAATGTTAAAATACAAGGAGGGGAGGGTTTCTGGCCCACCGCTCCCGTCCCCTTTAGTCGCCTTCTACGACACGTGAGGAACGCGTGGGAAGTATTCTTTCACCCCTATCCCTAGGGATATATAAAATATTTTTTTTTTTTTTTTTTTGCTTTGTCGCTGTCTCCCGCGTTTGCGAGGTAGCGCAAGGAAACAGACGAAAGAAATGGCCCAACCCACCCCCATACACATGTATATACATACGTCCACACACGCAAATATACATACCTACACAGCTTTCCATGGTTTATCCCACACGCTTCACATGCCCTGATTCAATCCACTGACAGCACATCAACCCCGGTATACCATATCGCTCCAATTCACTCTATTCCTTACCCTCCTTTCACCCTCCTGCATGTTCAGGCCCCGATCACACAAAATCTTTTTCACTCCATCTTTCCACCTCCAATTTGGTCTCCCTCTTCTCCTCGTTCCCTCCACCTCCGACACATATATCCTCTTGGTCAATCTTTCCTCACTCATTCTCTCCATGTGCCCAAACCATTTCAAAACACCCTCTTCTGCTCTCTCAACCACGCTCATTTTATTTCCACACATCTCTCTTACCCTTACGTTACTTACTCCATCAAACCACCTCACACCACACATTGTCTTCAAACATCTCATTTCCATCATATCCATCCTCCTGCGCACCACTCTATCCATAGCCCACGCCTCGCAACCATACAACATTGTTGGAACCACTATTCCTTCAAACATACCCATTTTTGCTTTCCGAGATAATGTTTTCGACTTCCACACATTCTTCAAGGCTCCCAGAATTTTCGCCCCCTCCCCCATCCTATGATCCACTTCCGCTTCCATGGTTCCATCCGCTGCCAGATCCACTCCCAGATATCTAAAACACTTTACTTCCTCCAGTTTTTCTCCATTCAAACTCACCTCCCAATTGACTTGACCCTCAACCCTACTGTACCTAATAACCTTGCTCTTATTCACATTTACTCTTAACTTTCTTCTTTCACACACTTTACCAAAGTCAGTCACCAGCTTCTACAGTTTCTCACATGAATCAGCCACCAGCGCTGTATCATCAGCGAACAACAACTGACTCACTTCCCAAGCTCTCTCATCCTCAAGAGACTTCATACTTGCCCCTCTTTCCAAAAGTCTTGAATTCACCTCCCTAAAAACCCCATCCATAAACAAATTAAACAACCATGGAGACATCACACACCCCTGTCGCAAACCTACATTCACTGAGAACCAATCACTTTCCTCTCTTCCTGCACGTACACATGCCTTACATCCTCGATAAAAACTTTTCACTGCTTCTAACAACTTGCCTCCCACACCATATATTCTTAATACCTTCCACAGAGCATCTCTATCAACTCTATCATATGCCTTCTACAGATCCATAAATGCTACATACAAATCCATTTGCTTTTCAAAGTATTTCTCACATACATTCTTCAAAGCAAACACCTGATCCACACATCCTCTACCACTTCTGAAACCACACTGCTCTTCCCCAATCTGATGCTCTGTACATGCCTTCACCCTCTCAATCAATACCCTCCCATATAATTTACCAGGAATACTCAACAAACTTATACCTCTGTAATTTGAGCACTCACTCTTATCCCCTTTGCCTTTGTACAATGGCACTATGCACGCATTCCGCCAATCCTCAGGCACCTCACCATGAGTCATACATTCATTAAATAACCTTACCAACCAGTGAACAATACAGTCACCCCCTTTTTTAATAAATTCCACTGCAATACCATCCAAACCTGCTGCCTTGCTGGCTTTCATCTTCCGCAAAGCTTTTACTACCTCTTCTCTTTTTACCAAATCATTTTCCCTAACCCTCTCACTTTGCACACCACCTCGACCAAAACTCTCTATATCTGCCACTCTATCATCAAACACATTCAACAAACCTTCAAAATACTCACTCCATCTCCTTCTCACATCACCACTACTTGTTATATAAAAGATATATATATATATATATATATATATATATATATATATATATATATATATATATATATATATATATATATATATATATATATATATATATATATATATACATATATATATATATATATATATATATACTTTTTTTTTTTTTTTTTTATACTTTGTCGCTGTCTCCCGCGTTTGCGAGGTAGCGCAAGGAAACAGACGAAAGAAATGGCCCAACCCCCCCCATATACATGTACATACACACGTCCACACACGCAAATATACATACCTACACAGCTTTCCATGGTTTACCCCGGACGCTTCACATGCCTTGATTCAATCCACTGACAGCACGTCAACCCCTGTATACCACATCGCTCCAATTCACTCTATTCCTTGCCCTCCTTTCACCCTCCTGCATGTTCAGGCCCCGATCACACAAAATCCTTTTTCACTCCATCTTTCCACCTCCAATTTGGTCTCCCTCTTCTCCTCGTTCCCTCCACCTCCGACACATATATCCTCTTGGTCAATCTTTCCTCACTCATTCTCTCCATGTGCCCAAACCATTTCAAAACACCCTCTTCTGCTCTCTCAACCACGCTCTTTTTATTTCCACACATCTCTCTTACCCTTACGTTACTTACTCGATCAAACCACCTCACACCACACATTGTCCTCAAACATCTCATTTCCAGCACATCCATCCTCCTGCGCACAACTCTATCCATAGCCCACGCCTCGCAACCATACAACATTGTTGGAACTACTATTCCTTCAAACATACCCATTTTTGCTTTCCGGGATAATGTTCTCGACTTCCACACATTTTTCAAGGCTCCCAAAATTTTCGCCCCCTCCCCCACCCTATGATCCACTTCCGCTTCCATGGTTCCATCCGCTGACAGATCCACTCCCAGATATCTAAAACACTTCACTTCCTCCAGTTTTTCTCCATTCAAACTCACCTCCCAATTGACTTGACCCTCAACCCTACTGTACCTAATAACCTTGCTCTTATTCACATTTACTCTTAACTTTCTTCTTCCACACACTTTACCAAACTCCGTCACCAGCTTCTGCAGTTTCTCACATGAATCCGCCACCAGCGCTGTATCATCAGCGAACAACAACTGACTCACTTCCCAAGCTCTCTCATCCCCAACAGACTTCATACTTGCCCCTCTTTCCAAGACTCTTGCATTTACCTCCCTAACAACCCCATCCATAAACAAATTAAACAACCATGGAGACATCACACACCCCTGCCGCAAACCTACATTCACTGAGAACCAATCACTTTCCTCTCTTCCTACACGTACACATGCCTTACATCCTCGATAAAAACTTTTCACTGCTTCTAACAACTTGCCTCCCACACCATATATTCTTAATACCTTCCACAGAGCATCTCTATCAACTCTATCATATGCCTTCTCCAGATCCATAAATGCTACATACAAATCCATTTGCTTTTCTAAGTATTTCTCGCATACATTCTTCAAAGCAAACACCTGATCCACACATCCTCTACCACTTCTGAAACCACACTGCTCTTCCCCAATCTGATGCTCTGTACATGCCTTCACCCTCTCAATCAATACTCTCCCATATAATTTACCAGGAATATGTATTATATATATATATTATATATATATATATATATATATATATATATATATATATATATATATATATATATATATATATATATATTATTATTATTTTCCTTTCACGCTGTATCTCGCGTTTGCTTGGTAGCGCAAGGAAACAGACGAAAGAAATGGCCTAACCCACCCCCATACACATGTATATACATACACGTCCACACACGCAAATATAGATAAACATAGATCTCAATGTACACATATATATACACACACAGACACATACATATATACACATGCAAACAATTCATACTGTCTGCTTTTATTCATTACCATCGCCACCTCGCCACACATGGAATAACATCCCCCTTCCCACTCATGTGTGCGATGTAGCGCTAGGAAAAGACAACAAAGGCCACATTCATTCACACTTAGTCTCTAGCTGTCATGTAATAATGCACCGAAACCACAGCTCTCTTTCCACATCCAGGCCCCACACAACTCTCCATGGTTTACCCCAGACGCTTCACATGCCCTGGTTCAATTAATTGACTGCACGTCGACCCCGGTATAACATATCGTTCCAATTCACTCTATTCCTTGCAAGCCTGTATGTTCAAGCCCAGATCGCTCAAAATGTTTTTCACTCCATCCTTCCACCTCCAATTTGGTCTCCCACTTTTCCTCGTTCCCTCCACCTCTGGCACATATGTCCTCTTGGTCAATCTTTCCTCAGTCATTCTCTCCATGTGACCAAACCATTTCAAAACACCCTCATCTGCTCTCTCAACCACACTCTTTTTATTTCCACACATCACTCTTACCCATATATTACTTACTCGATCAAACCACCTCACACCATATATTGTCCTCAAAAATCTCATTTGCAGCACATCCACCCTCCTACGCACAACTCTATCCATAGCCAACGCCTCAAAGCCATACAACATTGTTGGAACCACTATTCTTTCAAACATACCCATTTTTGCTTTCGGAGAAAATGTTCTTGACTTCCAAACATTGTTCAAGGCTACCAAAATTTTCGCCCCCTCCCCCACCCTATGATTCATTTCCGCTTCGATGTTTCCATCCGCTGCCAGATCCACTCCCAGATAACTAAAACACTTTACTTCCTCCAAATTTTGTCCATTCAAACTTACCTCCCAATTGACTTGAACCTCAACCCTACTGTACATAATAAGCTTGTTCTTATTCATATTTACTCTTAACTTTCTTCTTTCACACGCTTTACCAAACTCAGTCACCAGCTTCTGCAGTTTCTCATATGAATCAGCCACCAGCACTGTATCATCAACGAACAACAACTGACTCACTTCCCAAGCTCTTTCATCCACAACAGACTTCATACTTGCCCCTCTTTCCAAAACTCTTGCATTCACCTCCGCAACAACCCTACCCATAAACAAATTAAACAACCATGGAGACATCACACACCCCTGCCGCAAACCTACATTCACTGATAACCAATCACTTTCCTCTCTCCCTACACATACATATGCCTTACATCCTCGATAAAGATTTTTCACTGCTTCTAATAACTTGCCTCCCACACCATATACTGTTAATACCTTCCACAGAGCATCTCTATCAACTCTATCACATGCCTTCTCTAGATCCATAAATGTACATACAAATCCATTTGCTTTTCTAAGTATTTCTCACATACATTTTTCAAAGCAAACACCTGATCCACACATCCTCTACCACTTCTGAAACCACACTGCTCTTCCACAATCTGATGCTCTTTACATGCCTTCACCTTCTCAATCAATACCCTCCCATATAATTTACCGAGAATACTCAACAAACTTATGCCTCTGTAATTTGAGCACTCACTCTTATCACCTTTGCCTTTGTACAATGGCACTATGCACGCATTCCGCCAATCCTCAGGCACCTCACCATGAATCATATATACATTAAATAACCTTACCAACCAATCAACTATACAGTCACCCCCTTTTTTAATAAATTCCTCTGCAATACCCTCCAAACCTGCTTCTTTCCCTGCTTTCATCTTCCGTAAAGCTTTTACTACCACTTCTCTGTTTACCAAATCATTTTCCCTAACCCACTCACTTTGCACACCACCTCGACCAAAATACCCTATATCCGCCACTCTATCATCATACACATTCAACATACCTTCAAAACACTCACTCCATCTCCTTCTCACATCACCACTACTTGTTATCACCTCCCCAATAGCCCCCTTCACTGAAGTACCCATTTCCTTCCTTGTCTTACGCACTTCATTTACCTCCTTCCAAAACATATTTTTATTCTCCCTAAAATTTAATGATACTCTCTCACCCTATCTCTCATTTGCCCTCTTTTCCACCTCTTGCACCTTTCTCTTGACTTCCTGCCTCTTTCTTTTATACATCTCCCACTCATTTGCATTTTATCCCTGCAAAAATCGTCCAAATGCCTCTCTCTTCTCTTTCACTAATAATCTTACTTCTTCATCCCACCACTCACTACCCTTTCTAATCAACCCACCTCCCACGCTTCTCATACCACAAACATCTTTTGCGCAAGCCATCACTGCTTCCCTGAACACATCCCATTCCTCCCCCACTCTCCTTACCTCCTTCGTTCTCACCTTTTTCCATTCTGTACTCAGTCTTTCCTGGTACTTCCTCACACAAATCTCCTTCCCAAGCTCACTTACTCTCACCACTCTCCTCCAACATTCTCTATTCTTTTTTGAGAACCCCTACGAATCTTTACCTTCGCCTCCACAAGATAATGATCAGACATCCCTCCAGTTGCACCTCTCAGCACATTAAAATCCAAAAGTCTCTCTTTAGCGCTCCTATAAATAAATACGTAATCCAATAACGCTCTCTGGTCATCTTTCCTACTTACTTACGTATACTTATGTATATTTCGCTTTTTAAACCAGGTATTCCCAATCACAAATCCTTTTTCAGCACACAAATCTACAAGCTCTTCACCATTTCCGTTTACAACACTTAACACCCTATGTATGCCAATTATTCTCTCAACTGCCACATTACTCACCTTTGCATTCAAATCACCCATCACTATGACGCGGTCTCGTGCATCAAAACCATTAACACACTCATTCAGCTGCTACCAAAACACTTACCTTTCATGATCTTTAACTCATGCCCAGGTGCATATGCACCAATAATCACCTATATCTCACCATCAACTTTCAGTTTTGCGCATATCAATCTAGAATTTACTTTCTTACACTCGATCACCTACTCCCACAACTCTTGTTTCATGAGTAGTGCTACCCATTCCCTTGCTCTTGTCCTCTGAATAACCCCTGACTTTCCTCCCAAGAAAACTCCAATCCATTCTACCCATTTACCCTCGAGATTCGTTTTGCTCAGAACCAAAACATCCCGATTTCTTTCCTCGAATATACTATCTATTCCTTCTTTTTTCTCATCTTGGTTACATCCAAACACCTTTAGACACCCCAATCTGAGCCTTCGAGGAGGATAAGCACTCCCCGCGTGACTCCTTCTTCTGTTTCCCCTTTTAGACAGTTAAAATACAAGGAGGGGAGGGTTTCTGGCCCCCCGCTCCCGTCCCCTTTAGTCGCCTTCTACGACACGTGAGGAATGCGTGGGAAGTATTCTTTCTCCCCTATCTCCAGGGATATATATATATATATATATATATATATATATATATATATATATATATATATATATATATATATATATATATATATATATATATATATATGTATATATATATATATATACACACACATGTACAGAATTCATATTGTCTGCCTTATTTATTCCCATCGCAACCCCGCCACACATGAAACAACAGCCCCCTCCCATTGCATATGCGCGTGGTAGCGCTAGGAAAATACAACAAAGGCAACATTCGTTCACACTCAGTATCTAACTGTCATGTAATAATGACCCGAAACCACAGCTCCCTTTCCACATCCAGCCACAGAACTTTCCATGGTTTACCCCAGACGCTTCACATGCCCTGGTTCAATCCATTGACAGCACGTCGACCACGGTATACCACATCGCTCCAGTTCACTCTGTTCCTTGCACTACTTTCACCCCCTTGCATCATCAGGCTCCGATTACTCAAAATCTTTTTCACTCCATCTTTCCACCTCCAATCAGGTCTCCCACTTCTCGTTCCTTCCACCTTTGACACATATATCCTTTTGGTCAATCTTTCGTCACTCATTCTCTACATGTGACAAAACCATTTCAAAACACCCTCTTCTGCTCTGTCAATCACACTCTTTTTATTACCACACATCTCCCTTACCCTATTTTAACTTGCTCGATCAAACCACCTCACACCACATATTGTCCTGAAACATATCATTCACTGTTCCTTCAAACATATAAATTTTTACTTTCCGAGATAATGTTCTCGACTTCCACACATTCTTATACGCTCCCAGAACTTTCGCCCCCTCCCCCAACCTATGATTCATTCCGGCTTCCATGGTTCCATCCCCTGCCAAATCTACTTCCAGATATCTAAAACACTTCACTTCCTCCAGTTTTTCTCCAGTCAAACTTACCTCCCAGTTGACTTATCCCTCAACATTACTGTCCCTAATAACCTTGCTGCTCAGTCACATTTACTCTCAGTTTTCTTCTTTCACACACTCTACCAAACTCAGTCACCAGCTTCTGCAGTTTCTCACACGAATCAGCCACAGCGCTGTATCATCAGCGTACAACAACTGATTCACTTCCCAAGCTCTCCCAACCACAACAGACTGCATACTTGCCCCTCTTTTCAAAACGCTTGCATTCAACTCCTTAACAACCCAATCCATAAACAAATTAAATAACCATGGACACACACATCACACACCCCTGCCGCAAAACAATATTCACTGAGAACCAATCACTTTCCTCTATGCCTTCTCCAGATCCACAAATGCTACATAGAAATCCATTTGCTTTTCTAAGTATTTCTCACATACATTCTTCAAAGCAAATACCTGATCCACACATCCTCTACCACTTCTGAAACCACACTGCTCTTCCGCACTCTGATGATCTGTACATGCATTCACCCTCTCAATCAATACCCTCACACGTGATTTCCCAAGAATACTCAACAACCTTATACCTCTGTAATTTGAGCACTCACCTTTATTTCCTTTACTTTTGTACAATGGCACCATGCAAGCATTCCGCCAATCCTCAGGTACCTCTCCATGAGTCACACAAACATTAAATAGCCATGCCAACCAGTGAACAATACAGTCACCCCCTTTTTTAATAAATTTCACTGCAATACCAACCAACCCAATGCCTTGCCGGCTTTCATCTTCCGCAAAGCTTTTACTACCTCTTCTCTGTTTACCAACTCATTTTCCCTAACCCTCTCACTTTGCACACCACCTCGACCAAATGACCCTGTATCTGCCACTCTATCATCATACACATTCAACAAACCTTCAAAATACTCACTCCATCTCCTCCTCACATCACCACTACTTGTTATCACATCCCCATGAGCCCACTTCACTGAAGTTCCCATTTGTTCCCTTGTCTTACACACTTTATTTACCTCCCTCCAAAACATCTTTTTATTCTCCCTAGAATTTACTGATACTCTTTCACCCCAACTCTCATTTGCCCTCTATTTCACCTCTTGCACCTTTCTCTTGACCTCCTGCCTCTTTCTTTCATACATCTCCCACTCATTTGCATTATTTCCCCGCAAAAATCGTCCAAATGCCTCTCTCTTCTCTTTCACTAATAATCTTACTCCTTCATCCAAACACTCACTACCCTTTCTAATCGGCCCACCTCCCACGCTTCTCATGCCACAAGCATCTTTTGCGCAAGCCATCACTGCCTCCCTAAATACATCCCGTTCCTCCCCCACTCCCCTTACGTCCTTTGTTCTCACCCTTTTCCATTCTGTACTCAGTCTTTCCTTGTACTTCCCCACACAAGTCTCCTTCCCAAGCGCACTTACTCTCACCACTCTCTTCACCCCAACATTATCTCTTCTTTTCTGAAAGCCTCTACAAATCTTCACCTTCGCCTCCACAAGATAATGACCAGACATCTCTCCAGTTGCATCTCTCAGCAAATCAACATCCAAAAGTCTCTCTTTCGCGCGCCTATCAATTGACACGTAATCCAATAACGCTCTCTGGGCATCTCTCCTAGTTACATACGTATACTTATGTATATCTCTCTTTTTATACCAGGTATTCCCAATCATAAATCCTTTTTTAGCATATAAATCTACAAGATCTTCACCATTTCCATTTATAACACTGAACACCCCATGTATACCAATTATTCCCTCAACTGACACATTACTCACCTTTGCATTCAAATCACCCATCACTATAACCTAGTCTCGTGCATCGAAACTACTAACACACTCATTCAGCTGCTCCCAAAACATTTACCTCTCATGATCTTTCTTCTTATGCCCACGTGCATATGCACCAATAATCACCCATCTCTCTCCATCAACTTTCAGTTTTACCCATATCAATCTAGAGTTTACTTTCTTACACTCTCTCACATACTCCCACCACTCTTGTTTCAGTAGTAGTGCTACTCCTTCTCTTGCTCTCCTCCTCCCACTAACCCCTGATTTTACTCCCAAGGCATTCCCAAACCACTCTTTCCCTTTACCCTTGAGCTTCGTTTCACTCAGAGCCAAAACATCCAGGTTCCTTTCCTCAAATACACTACTTGTTTCTCCTTTTTTCTCATCTTGGTTACATCCACACTCATTTAGACACCCCAGTCTGAGCCTTCGAGGAGGATGCGCACTCCCCACGTGACTCCTTCTTTTGTTTCCCCTTTTAGAAAGTTAAAATACAAGGAGGGGAGGTTTTCTAGCCCCCCGCTCCCGTCCCCTTTAGTCGCCTTCTACGACACGTGAGGAATGCATTGGAAGTATTCTTTCTCCTCTATACCTAGGGATGATATATATATATATATATATATATATATATATATATATATATATATATATATATATATATATATATATATATATATATATATATATATATATATATATATATATATTTTTTTTTTTTTTTTTCTGGAAAGAAAAAATATAAACGGTAAATATTTTCGTTTAATACATACTCAGACAGAGTGGGGGAGATCAAAGTGTTGAGTTCCTTTAAAGTCTAAAGGTAGCAGTGAGGCGGGGCTTCACTAATCCCCGTGGAGAGCTGGTAGGCATTAATTATGTGACCGTGATATCTGACCTTCGTCTCCTCACACGAGCTCTTTGGACATGGTTATTCTTGTGAATATTTCTTAATAATTATTTCAGTTAGCAATCTGTCATGTTTGAAATGGCCAAATGATTTACATATTTACATTATAATGAAATTTGCCATAGATCAGACATGATTCAGCTACATTTTTTTCGCTGATGCAATTACATTTAGCTGTTGTCTATGTTTTTTCCCTGTTGATATGGTGATCAAATGCAGCTTCATGTTGAAATAAGCCGTTGCTCTGTTGAACTATCCTAGCACTATACTTACGTCATGAGATCCTTATATCCAAATCTTTCCCCGATTGTCGAATGTAAAATTGGTTGCAATCTTTATATGGGACTTTATAAACAATACCCCTATCATTTGTTGGGCTATTTTTGATGACGGGGTAACTGTCAGTCCTTGTTATCTCGCTGATTTGGCGGTAGTCAATACAGGATGGATAGGTTCCATTAGGCTTGGGTACAAGGGTTACCGGGGAGTTCCACTCCGACTGAAACGGCTCAGTCAGATCGTGCTCAATCATGTATTTTAACTCCTTTTGAAGGATGGTTGCTCGTTGTGGATTTACTTTGGAGCTTGTTTAATAAGTTGGGTACCTCCCACGTGTACATCATCGCTTTTTAGTGAGGTCAGTCTAAGTGTGCTTCGAAAAACCTCTTTGTGTTTTGACAGTAGGGCATATATCGCCACCCGTTGCTTTTCCGTTAGATGCGAGAGCTTCACCTCCCACTCCCTATCAGTGCCTCCGTCAGATCCCCAGTTCTCCAGGGCACCCATAGCTGGATCGTCCTCCTTGTCACACACAGCTCATGCTCAAGGGTTGACTCTACCAACTGGCACACTCTGCTTGACAGGTTGTGAATCACTATTAAAATTTCCCAGTCGAGATCGTTTATCATACCAGCTCTTCATTCGGACTTGGGTCTTTCTTAAATTCTCCCGAGACAGATCATCAGTCTCATCCACTGACTCTTGTTCTTATTCCAAACCAGCAAAGAAGGTATCACACAGCTCTACTTCACTTGTTTCATTCTCAGAGAGTGGTTTCAGTCTCACCGTCCCAACTTCTATCTCCACAAGCATACTGTCTGCCTTACTATCTCTCATGGACCTGATAACTGAGCACACTGGGAACAATTCGGGAACCTCTTCTTCAAGTTACTTTGTCTCCGTGGACTCCACCGGACTCACAGACAACACCGGTATTGGGCTCCTTTATCTTCCCGCTAGGTTATTCGTTAGCACAAAGTCCACTTCCGACATAAGCAACCTATCCACAATCCCCACGACATCAAGTCCCGTGACGAGATCTGTTTCCACACACACATTAGCCAGTGGAGCTGCCTTGATCCTCCAGCGCCCGTCTAACGAGACTCGTTTTTCAGACCCCCACAGGCACCAAACCCTCTAACATCAGAAACTGCAGCGCACCAGAATCATGCAATGCTGTGATCTCTTTCCTCACTCCGGAACTTGACACATAACCCTTAGACAGGAACTCGATGTAGTTCCCCGTCAGTTGATCCACAACTACAGTTATTACCACGTTGCAGCTCCCGCTATCAAGCTGAGAGGGGTTAGCCACAATTACATCATTAGGTGGGTCCAAGGTTGATACAAGATTCATGGGATTGCCTCTCGTACAATCTCTAGATTCTTTCAGCCTGCTCCAGGACTCCCTCATCTGATGTCCAACTTTATCGCAGTAATAACATGATCTAATCCACTCAGAGTCGTTAATCTTACTATTAACTACCTTCAGCAAAGGGGCAGATACAAGATGGGATTACACTATCATCAAATGTTCCCTTGCCATTAAGCTTTTTTGGAGGTCTCATCGGATCAAGTCTGTGAATCTGTGCGTACTGATCTGCTAGTAAACCAGCCTTGTCAATAGACTCCACTTCTCTGTCAACCAAATAATTCATCACATCAAGGGGCACATTACGCTTACATGCCTCAAGTAACGTTAAATCTTTCACATCCTCAGACTCACAAACTTGTTTGGAGCGTACATTGCGCTAATAAATCAACCTTTTCAGGAAACTTTTCTGCATAGGTCTGGTCAGAGTTCTTACGCTTATTCCTAAACTTCTTGAGTTATTTCTTAAACTTTCAGCATAACATCCTTTACTACTTCATAATCAGAACACTGGTTAATAGACAACGCTGTGTATGCAGTCTGGGCCTTACTACTAAGGACAGTTTGTAACAATATCGACCAAAACGTCTTTGGCCAAGAAAGATTATTGGTCACATTTTCAAACATAAAGTAAATCTTAGTTACATCACCTTCTCAGAACCTTGGTACAAATTTTACATGACTCGCCTTGTCGTATTCTCTCTTGTTCGAAAGTTAGTCTAATCTGCTCAGTCCGTTCCTTCAGTGCATGTACGTTAAGTCTAGCTAGTTCAGTCTGTGCGATGATTCTAGCTATTTCTAGTTGAAACTGCAAATATTCAGGGTTACATTAAAACTACTAGGGGGTTAAAACTTCTGCCAACCCAGAGGGTGGAGCGGCATCATCAACACTTTTTTCAATGTCAAGTTCACCTCACTCTGCTCCAACCTCAGGTACAGTACCTTCTATCCCCTTACCAACTTAATTCATTTGTTACCAAAGCCTTCAACTCTTCTCAACGAGCATTCCGGTCATACTCCAATCCTAAACTATCTACAACAAGCTTCCACTCATAAATTGTTAAAGATTTAATATCACTCGGACCGACAGAAATATTCCACGTCAGCATCATGGATCTACATGATTAACTACGAGGAAAAGACTCCATAGGGCAACAAAATCCTGGCAGAGTTGCCAATTTCTTGTTACGCAACACAGACAACGCTACTTTAAGGCTAATGGCTGAAATGAAACGCAGGGATAAAAAAGACTATTTACATCAAAAGAAACAAACAATACAAAAGGGAATAATGAATTACAGGGCACAAAAAGTTACCTTAAACATGATCCAGTAAGTTTTCACATCGAAAAGTCTCTTTCCCTACACAAACGCAATCATAAAAATGGTAATACAAGTACATTTTACACATGGGCGAAATATAGCTAGCCAAAGTTAACAGCTGAATAAATGCAATACAATACAATACAGGGGATACAAGTTATGGGAAAGAAAAACTTACACTACTTAACTGGATGCTGTCGGCTGAAGGAATCAACAGCACAGCACCTTTCGGGGTATTCATAGGAGGAGTAACTAAACAGGGTCACTTCTGATTGGTTGACAAATAGAAATATGCAAATCAGATACTGATGTCACCTGGGAAGGCCCACATCTTGACAGTGACTGGCTAGAAATTGAGATGGCAAGGGAACATATAATAACACTCACCCAAGCAGGCCCACATCTCGGTTATGATTAGCTGATAGTCCCCCACCGACCTTTACTTCACTCCCTGGGATTTTCAAGATTTTATGCTCCTCTGCTGATTATGCCACATGCAACGTCATTGAATCTGTCTTAATTCCTAATACTAAGAACTTCAATTTGTCCCCAAGTAATTCTAAAGCCCATCCTAGCATCATCCAAATCGTTCTGAGACAAACGACAAAACACGAAAACATATAAAAAAGTTGTTCAAGACACCTGCCCAGGTCAACCCCCACCATGTGACCCCCCTCAATCATTCTCCCGTACAACGGTCACGATCAGACATAGCAGACAGTGCTTGATCTATAAAGACTGGTGTTGGACCGCGGGAATCAAGTGTGATGAGATCTTGAAAAATTTGTTAAGTATCGGCACCTGATGATGTGAATTAACTCCACGAAACATGTGCCCCAAGTTTAAAGAATTATATGTTAAATAAAATTGTATGAACTTCTATTGAAGTGTGATTTCACTTTCATAGAGTGTAAGAGAGTAAACTTTGGATTGATATGGGTAAAACTGAAAGAGGATGGAGAAAGATGGGTGATTATTGGTGCCAATGCACCTGGTCATGAGAGTAAAGACCATGAGACGCAAGTGTTTGGGAAGCAGCTTTGATGCACAAGACCAGGTTATAGCGATGGGTGATTTAAAAGCAAAGTTGAGTAATGTGTCAGTTGAGGGTATAAATGGTGTATATGGTGTGTTCAGAGTTGTAAATGAAAATGGTGGAGTTTGTGGATTTGTGTGCTGAAAAAGAGCGGGTGATTGGGAATACCTAGTTTAAAAAGAGAGAGATACATAAGTATACGTATGTAAGTAGGAGAGATGGCCAGAGGGCATCATTTTATTGTGTTAATTAATAGTCGTATAAAAGAGAAATTGTTGGATGTTAATGTGCTGAGAGGGGCAGCTGGAGGGATGTCTGATTAATATCTTCAGGAGGCGAAGGTGAAGAGTTGTAGAGGTTTTGAGAAAAAAAAGAAAGAATGTTAGGGAGAAGAGAGTGGTTAGAGTAGGTGAGCTTGGAAAGGAGGCTTGTGTGAGGAAACACCAGGAGAGATTGAGTATAGAATGGCAAAAGATGAGGGCAAATGACATAAGGGGAGTGGGGGAGGAATAGGATGTATTTAGGAAAGCAGTGAGGGCTTTCGCAAAAGATGCATGTGGCATGAGAAAGGTGGGAGGCAAGCAGATTAGAAAGGGTAGTGAATGGTGGGATGAAGATGTAAGATAGTTCGTGAAATAGAAGAGAGAGGCGTTTGGAGGATTTTTGCAGGGAAGAAATGCAAATGACTGGAAAAGGTATGAAGGAAAGCGGCAACAGATCAAGAAGAAGGTAAGATATCCTTTAGTGATTTTTGTTTCACCTGTACTAAGATTACTTAGTACAGGTGAAAGAGGGTTACCCATTGATATACGAAATATTTCAGCATAATAATCTTCATTGAATTGAAATACACAGTCTGTTATACTAAGTAATAAGTAATCTTTGTATGGAATTTTTTGAAACAAAATTACGAAGATATCTTACCTTCTAATGCAATTTGGTGTAGGTATGTATATTTGGACATAAAATGAAAATTCACAAATATTTCTCCCCTTACTTAACAATTTAGTACCTTCCATCAAATTTACTGTAGAAACTGAAAACAATGGTATGTTACCATTTTTAGATTCCATGATCCATAGGCAAGGAAATAAGTTTAAGTTTAGCATATACAGAAAACCCACCAATGTATGCTCATATATCCATTATTACTCATCTCAACATGACAGAGTTAAATTATCATCATTTTAATCTATGTTCCTTAGGGCAATACGATTTGCAGTCCAGAGTTTATTGATGATGAGTCTGAGAAGATATATTCTATTGGATCTAAGTTAAAATTTCCTAGATCTTTCATTGATAAATCCCTTAAGTTAAAAAAGAAATCATTTCATAGAGTTGAGGCCAAACCTCCCAATGACACAAAGAATCTTTTAATTCTCCCTTTTAATAATAATTTCACTTTATTCCCATGTTATTTAAATCATTTAATGTGAGTGTTTCCTTCAGCAACAAAAATAATATAAAGGACATCATAATCAGGAATTCACCAGAAGATTCTCTTGGATGACGCTATAAAGTGCTATGTGAAATTGTGATAAATTTTATGTTGGGCAGACTGGTAAGGATGTTTCTGTTAAACTTAAGCAACATACATATAGTATAAGAACGGGACAAAAATCAAATGCCTTGTTTAAGCACGTTAAAAACTATGATCATTGTATTGACTAGAGTAATGCCATCTCAGTTATTAACTCAAACTCTATTACCACGAGAGATATCATTGAATCTTCTGTTATTAGACACACAAAGAATTATAATCTTAATATCAGTGATGGTCTATACAAATTTGATAACTTTATTGATGATAAAAATTTTAGAATAAGTTTATGAATGCTCATTGTATGTCTTGGACAATAGCATGTTTACCAAATGGCGTCCTAGTTTCGTCTCTTCGACGTATATCAACTGAATTACATTTCTCTCTTGTGTCTCCCCTGTTGATGTGATTATTACACGAAAGTGCACTTGTCTTATTTTCCCCGTGGACTCAGAGGAATATATATATATATATATATATATATATATATATATATATATATATATATATATATATATATATATATATATATATATATATATATATATATATATATATATAGGGGATAGGGGAGAAAGAATACTTCCCACGTATTCCCTGCGTGTCGTAGAAGGCGACTAAAAGGGGAGGGAGCGGGGGGCTGGAAATCCTCCCCTCTCGTTTTTTTTTAATTTTCCAAAAGAGGGAACAGAGAATTGGGCCAGGTGAGGGTATTCCCTCAAAGGCCCAGTCCTCTGTTCTTAACGCTACCTCGCTAATGCGGGAAATGGCGAATAGTTTGAAAGAAAAAGAAAAGAAATATATATATATATATATATATATATATATATATATATATATATATATATATATATATACATGAGGAAAGATTGACCAAGAGGATATATGTGTCGGAGGTGGAGGGAACGAGGAAAAGAGGGAGACCAAATTGGTGGTGGAAAGATAGAGTGAAAAAGATTTTGTGTGATCGGGGCCTGAACATGCAGGAGGGTGAAAGGAGGGCAAGGAATAGAGTGAATTGGAGCGATGTGGTATACCGGGGTTGATGTGCTGTCAGTGGATATATATATATATATATATAAAGAATGTGTGGAAGAATAGAACATTATCTCGGAGTAAGAATGGGTATGTGTGAAGGAATAGTAGTTCAAACAATATTGTATGTGTCATATTGTTTCAACCAAAAAATGGTAAGATATGCATTCTTACTTTCTATACATCCTGTTTAGGATAAGTGTGACAGAAGAAAAAAAAATTGTCTTTAAAACTACAATCTGTAATAATGCCTCTGGTACATCCAAAAGTAATATTGTAATTTGACTGATATTTTTTATGAATTTAATCAAGTCTTTGATATCCAACATTTGGCCTTTGCTACAGATCTCTGTATTTGCAAGAGGCTAGTTGTGACACAATCAGTTTCTCTGGTGGAGTATCATCTCAAAAGTGTCAGTGAAAGTTTAGCAATGTCTGTCATATTCAAAACAAATTTTTTGTATAATCTGAAAATATTTTCTCATGATTATCAGTCTGTTTGTCTATTCATTATCAAGCATAGTAGCACATGCAGGCTTTTCCATTTACACTTGTCCCTCTACAAATCTGTGCCCTCCTTTCTTGTGCCTTTTTCTCTTCCATACTCTCTAACTCTGTCTTTTGATTTCTAGCCTAGACTTACTTGTGCCTTTTTCGCTTCCATACTCTCAAACTCTGTCTTTGGACCTCTTGCCTAGTCTTACCCTTCTTCTCTCTCCCTCTCCTCTTGGATATATTCTCTCAGTCATCATTTCCACAACCTTTTTTTCTGTATAACTTAACCACTCATAATTCCATTTTTGTCTTTCACGACAGCTTGTTCATTTCTCATTGTATCTGCACGTACTCACATCTTACTGTGTCCACTTTTAGTACTGTGTGTTCCAATCATAGGAAGTCCATCTCTGTGGCTTGCTTTGTAACCCGCTTCTCCCTCCGTCTCCCCACAGATATATTCTCTTGTTCGTTATTTCCACAACCTTTTTTTCTGTATAACTTAACCACTCATAAATTCCATTTTTGTCTTTCACAACTGTTTGTTCATTTCTCATTGTATCTACCCATATTCACATCTTACTGTATCCACTCTTATTACTCTATGTTCCAATCATAGGAAATCCATCTCTGTGGCTTGCTTTCTTCCCATTGCTCTATTTCTTCCTATTTATGTTTAACTCGTATTCATTATGGTTGTCTGAACTGCACCAGCGTTGTTACTCCATACCCATATTTCACTTCCACACATAAAAGTAGCTCGAATTGTATCCTTGAACAAGCTCTGCTCACTTTTTGACTTGAAATTTTACCCTTCACAACCCATTCGTTGCAGATGGGGTAAACATGCCTTAGAAACTATTTCCTGTTCACTACGGCTGGAGTATGTACACCATGGTAATTATTTTTTTCACAGCAGTCAGGGCATATATATATATATATATATATATATATATATATATATATATATATATATATATATATATATATATATATATATATATATATATATATATATATATATATACATATATATATATATATATATATATATATATATATATATATATATATATATATATATATATATATATATATATATATATATATATATATATATATATATATATATCCCTGGGGATAGGGGATTAAGAATACTTCCCACGTATTCCATGCGTGTCGTAGAAGGCGACTAAAAGGGGAGGGAGCGGGGGGCTGGAAATCCTCCCCTCTCTTTTTTTTTTAATTTTCCAAAAGAAGGAACAGAGGTGGCCAGGTGAGGATATTCCAAAAAAGGCCCAGTCCTCTGTTCTTAACGCTACCTCGCTAACGCGGGAAATGGCGAATAGTTAAAAAAAAAAAAAAAAAAATATATATATATATATATATATATATATATATATATATATATATATGAATATATATATATATATATATATATATATATATATATATATATATAAATATATATATATATATATATATATATATTTATTCTTTTTTTTCTTTCAAACTATTAGCCATTTCTCGCGTTAGCAAGGTAGCGTTAAGAACAAAGGACGGGGCCACTGAGAGAATATCCTCACCTGGCCTCCTTCTCTGTTCCTTCTTTTGGAAAATTAAAAAAAAAAGAAAACGAGAGGGGAGGATTTCCAGTCCCCCGCTCCCTCCCCTTTTAGTCGCCTTCTACGACACGCAGGGAGTACGTGGGAAGTATTCTTTCTCCCCTATCCTCAGGGATAATATGGAGTGTGACATTCATTTTTTCATTCATTTCAAGCTGGAAGTTTCAGTTTTCTGGATTGTTTCTTACATTTCTCATATGTATATATATGTATGTGTGTGTGTGTGTATAAGTGCGTATGTATGTGTATGTGTGTGTATGTGTATATGTATATATATATATGTATATTATCCCTGGGGATAGGGGTGAAAGAATACTTCCCACGTATTCCTCGCGTGTCGTAGAAAGCGACTAGAGGGGACGGGAGCGGGGGGCCAGAAATCCTCCCCTCCTTGTATTAACTTTCTAAAATGGGAAACAGAAGAAGGAGTCACGCGGGGAGTGCTCATCCTACTCGAAGCCTCAGAGTGGGGTGCCTAAATGTGTGTGGATGTAACCAAGATGTGAAAAAAGGAGAGATAGGTTGTATGTTTGAGGAAAGGAACCTGGATGTTTTGGCTCTGAGTGAAACGAAGCTCAAGGGTAAACGGGAAGAGTGGTTTGGGAATGTCTGGGGAGTAAAGTCAGGGGTTAGTGAGAGGACAAGAGCAAGGGAAGGAGTAGCAATACTCCTGAAACAGGAATTGTGGGAGTATGTGATAGAGTGTAAGAGAGTAAATTCTCGATTGATATGGGTAAAACTGAAAGTTGATGGAGAGAGGTGGGTGATTATTGGTGCATATGCACCTGGGCATGAGAAGAAAGATCAAGAGAGGCAAGTGTTTTGGGAGCAGCTGAATGAGTGTGTTAGTGGTTTTGATGCACGAGACCGGGTCATAGTGATGGGTGATTTGAATGCAAAGGTGAGTAATGTGGCAGTTGAGGGAATAATTGGTATACATGGGGTGTTCAGTGTTGTAAATGGAAATGGTGAAGAGCTTGTAGATTTATGTGCTGAAAAAGGACTGATGATTGGGAATACCTGGTTTAAAAAGCGAGATATACATAAGTATACTTATGTAAGTAGGAGAGATGGCCAGAGAGCGTTATTGGATTACGTGTTAATTGACAGGCGGGCGAAAGAGAGACTTTTGGATGTTAATGTGCTGAGAGGTGCAACTGGAGGGATGTCTGATCATTATCTTGTGGAGGCTAAGGTGAAGATTTGTATGGGTTTTCAGAAAAGAAGAGTGAATGTTGGGGTGAAGAGGGTGGTGAGAGTAAGTGAGCTTGAGAAGGAGACCTGTGTGAGGAAGTACCAGGAGAGACTGAGTACAGAATGGAAAAAGGTGAGAACAATGGAAGTAAGGGGAGTGGGGGAGGAATGGGATGTATTTAGGGAATCAGTGATGGATTGCGCAAAAGTTGCTTGTGGCATGAGAAGAGTGGGAGGTGGGTTGATTAGAAAGGGTAGTGAGTGGTGGGATGAAGAAGTAAGAGTATTAGTGAAAGAGAAGAGAGAGGAATTTGGACGATTTTTGCAGGGAAAAAATGCAATTGAGTGGGAGATGTATAAAAGAAAGAGACAGGAGGTCAAGAGAAAGGTGCAAGAGGTGAAAAAAAGGGCAAATGAGAGTTGGGGTGAGAGAGTATCATTAAATTTTAGGGAGAATAAAAAAGATGCTCTAGAAGGAGGTAAATAAAGTGCGTAAGACAAGGGAGCAAATGGGAACTTCGGTGAAGGGCGCAAGTGGGGAGGTGATAACAAGTAGTGGTGATGTGAGAAGGAGATGGAGTGAGTATTTTGAAGGTTTGTTGAATGTATTTGATGATAGAGTGGCAGATATAGGGTGTTTTGGGCGAGGTGGTGTGCAAAGTGAGAGGGTTAGGGAAAATGATTTGGTAAACAGAGAAGAGGTAGTGAAAGCTTTGCGGAAGATGAAAACCGGCAAGGCAGCAGGTTTGGATGGTATTGCAGTGGAATTTATTAAAAAAGGGAGTGACTATATAGTTGACTGGTTGGTAAGGTTATTTAATGTATGTATGATCCAAGGTGAGGTGCCTGAGGATTGGCGGAATGCGTGCATAGTGCCATTGTACAAAGGCAAAGGGGATAAGAGTGAGTGCTCAAATTACAGAGGTATAAGTTTGTTGAGTATTCCTGGTAAATTATATGGGAGGGTATTGATTGAGAGGGTGAAGGCATGTACAGAGCATCAGATTGGGGAAAAGCAGTGTGGTTTCAGAAGTGGTAGAGGATGTGTGGATCAGGTGTTTGCTTTGAAGAATGTATGTGAGAAATACTTAGAAAAGCAAATGGATTTGTATGTAGCATTTATGGATCTGGAGAAGGCATATGATAGAGTTGATAGAGATGCTCTGTGGAAGGTATTAAGAATATATGGTGTGGGAGGAAAGTTGTTAGAAGCAGTGAAAAGTTTTTATCGAGGATGTAAGGCATGTGTACGTGTAGGAAGAGAGGAAAGTGATTGGTTCTCAGGGAATGTAGGTTTGCGGAAGGGGTGTGTGATGTCTCCATGGTTGTTTGATTTGTTTATGGATGGGGTTGTTAGGGAGGTGAATGCAAGAGTTTTGGAAAGAGGGGCAAGTATGAAATCTGTTGTGGATGAGAGAGCTTGGGAAGTGAGTCAGTTGTTGTTCGCTGATGATACAGCGCTGGTGGCTGATTCATGTGAGAAACTGCAGAAACTGGTGACTGAGTTTGGAAAAGTGTGTGGAAGAAGAAAGTTAAGAGTAAATGTGAATAAGAGCAAGGTTATTAGGTACAGTAGGGTTGAGGGTCAAGTCAATTGGGAGGTGAGTTTGAATGGAGAAAAACTGGAGGAAGTGAAGTGTTTTAGATATCTGGGAGTGGATCTGGCAGCGGATGGAACCATGGAAGCGGAAGTGGATCATAGGGTGGGGGAAGGAGCGAAAATCCTGGGGGCCTTGAAGAATGTGTGGAAGTCGAGAACATTATCTCGGAAAGCAAAAATGGGTATGTTTGAAGGAATAGTGGTTCCAACAATGTTGTATGGTTGCGAGGCGTGGGCTATGGATAGAGTTTTGCGCAGGATGATGGATGTGCTGGAAATGAGATGTTTGAGGACAATGTGTGGTGTGAGGTGGTTTGATCGAGTGAGTAACGTAAGGGTAAGAGAGATGTGTGGAAATAAAAAGAGCGTGGTTGAGAGAGCAGAAGAGGGTGTTTTGAAGTGGTTTGGGCACATGGAGAGGATGAGTGAGGTAAGATTGACCAAGAGGATATATGTGTCGGAGGTGGAGGGAACAAGGAGAAGAGGGAGACCAAGTTGGAGGTGGAGAGATGGAGTGAAAAAGATTTTGTGTGATTGGGGCCTGAACATGCAGGAGGGTGAAAGGAGGGCAAGGAATAGAGTGAATTGGAGCGATGTGGTATACCGGGAATGACGTGCTGTCAGTGGATTGAAGCAGGGCATGTGAAGCGTCTGGGGTAAACCATGGAAAGCTGTGTAGGTATGTATATTTGCGTGTGTGGACGTATGTATATACATGTGTATGGGGGGGGTTGGGCCATTTCTTTCGTCTGTTTCCTTGCGCTACCTCGCAAACGCGGGAGACAGCGACAAAGTATAATAAAATAAAAATAATATATATATATATATACATATATATATATATATATATATATATATATATATATATATATATATATATATATATATATATATATATATATATATTATTTTTATTTTATTATACTTTGTCGCTGTCTCCCGCGTTTGCGAGGTAGCGCAAGGAAACAGACGAAAGAAAGAGGGGCAAGTATGAAGTCTGTTGGGGATGAGAGAGCTTGGGAAGTGAGTCAGTTGTTGTTCGCTGATGATACAGCGCTGGTGGCTGATTCATGTGAGAAACTGCAGAAGCTGGTGACTGAGTTTGGTAAAGTGTGTGGAAGAAGAAAGTTGAGAGTAAATGTGAATAAGAGCAAGGTTATTAGGTACAGTAGGGGTGAGGGTCAAGTCAATTGGGAGGTGAGTTTGAATGGAGAAAAACTGGAGGAAGTGAAGTGTTTTAGATATCTGGGAGTGGATCTGTCAGCGGATGGAACCATGGAAGCGGAAGTGGATCATAGGGTGGGGGAGGGGGCGAAAATTTTGGGAGCCTTGAAAAATGTGTGGAAGTCGAGAACATTATCTCGGAAAGCAAAAATGGGTATGTTTGAGGGAATAGTGGTTCCAACAATGTTGTATGGTTGCGAGGCGTGGGCTATGGATAGAGATGTGCGCAGGAGGATGGATGTGCTGGAAATGAGATGTTTGAGGACAATGTGTGGTGTGAGGTGGTTTGATCGAGTAAGTAACGTAAGGGTAAGAGAGAGGTGTGGAAATAAAAAGAGCGTGGTTGAGAGAGCAGAAGAGGGTGTTTTGAAATGGTTTGGGCACATGGAGAGAATGAGTGAGGAGAGATTGACCAAGAGGATATATGTGTCGGAGGTGGAGGGAACGAGGAGAAGAGGGAGACCAAATTGGAGGTGGAAAGATGGAGTGAAAAAGATTTTGTGTGATCGGGGCCTGAACATGCAGGAGGGTGAAAGGAGGGCAAGAAATAGAGTGAATTGGAGTCATGTGGTATACAGGGGTTGACGTGCTGTCAGTGGATTGAAGCAAGGCATGTGAAGCGTCTGGGGTAAACCATGGAAAGCTGTGTAGGTGTGTATATTTGCGTGTGTGGACGTGTGTATGTACATGTGTATGGGGGGGGGGGGGTTGGGCCATTTCTTTCGTCTGTTTCCTTGCGCTACCTCGCAAACGCGGGAGACAGCGACAAAGTATAAAAAAAAAAAAAAAAAAAAAAAAAAAAAAAAAAAAAAAATATATATATATATATATATATATATATATATATATATATATATATATATATATATATATATATATATATATATATATATATACATATATATATATATATATTTATTTTGCTTTGTCGCTGTCTCCCGCGTTTGCGAGGTAGCGCAAGGAAACACACGAAAGAAATGGCCCAACCCACCCCCATACACATGTATATACATACACGTCCACACACGCAAATATACATACCTATATATTCCAATGTACACATATATATACACACACAGACACATACATATATACCCATGTACACAATTCACACTGTCTCCCGTTATTCATTTCCATCGCCACCTCGCCATACATGAAATACCATCCCCCTCCCCCCTCTTGTGTACTAGGTAGCGCTAGGAAAAGACAACAAAGGCACCATTCGTTCACACTCAGTCTCTAGCTGTCATGCAATAATGCCCGAAACCACACCTCCCTTTCCACATCCAGGCCCCAAACTACTTTCCATGGTTTACGCCATACGTTTCACATGCCCTGATTCAATCCACTGACAGCACGTCATCCCCGGTATACCACATCGATCCAATTCACTCTATAACTTGCCTGCCTTTCACCCTCCTGCATGTTCAGGCCCCGATCACTCAAAATCTTTTTCACTCCATCTATCCACCTCCAATTTGGTCTCCCACTTCTACTCGTTCCCTCCACATCCGACACACATATCCTCTTGGTCAATCTTTCCTCACTCATTCTCAGCATGTTTTCAAACCCTTTCAAAATACCCTCTTCTGCTCTCTCAACCACGCTCTTTTTATTTCCACACATCTCTCTTACCCTTACATTACTTACTCGATCAAACCACCTTACACCACACATTGTCCTCAAACATCTCATTTCCAGCACATCCACCCTCCTGCGCACAACTCTATCCATAGCCCACGCCTCGCAACCATACAACATTGTTGGAACCACAATTCCTTCAAACATACCCATTTTTGCTTTCCGAGATAATGTTCTCGACCTCCACACATTCTTCAAGGCTCCCAGGATTTTCGCCCCCTCCCCCACCCTATGATTCACTTCCGCTTCCATGGTACCATCCGCTGACAGATACTCTACAATATATCTAAAACACTTTACTTCCTTCAGTTTTTCTCCATTCAAACTTACCTCCCAATTGACTTGACCCTCAACCCTACTGTACCTAATGACCTTCCTCTTATTCACATTTACTCATAACTTTCTTCTTTCACACACTTTACCAAACTCAGTCACCAGTTTCTGCAGTTTCTCACATGAATCAGCCACCAGCGCTGTATCATCAGCGAACAACAACTGACTCACTTCACAAGCTCTATCATTCACAACAGACTTCAAACTTGCCCTTCTTTCCAAAACTCTTCCATTTACCTCCCTAACAACCCCATCCATAAACAAATTAAACAACCATGGATACATCACAAACTCCTGCCGCAAACCTATATTCACTGAGAACCAATCACTTTCCTCTCTTCCTACACCTACACATGCCTTACATCCTCGATAAAACCTTTCACTGCTTCTAACAACTTGCCTCCCACACCATATATTCTTAATACCTTCCACAGAGCATCTGTATCAACTCTATCATATGCCTTCTCCAGATCCTTAAATGCTACATACAAATCCCTTTGCTTTTCTAAGTATTTCTCACATACATTCTTCAAAGCAAACACCTGATCCACACATCCTCTACCACTTCTGAAACCACACTGCTCTTCCCCGATCTGATGCTCTGTACATGCCTTGACCCTCTCAATCAATACCCTCCCATATAATTTACCAGGAATACTCAACAAACTTATACCTCTGTAATTTGAGCACTCACTCTTATCCCCTTTGCCTTTGTACAATGGCACTATGCACGCATTCCGCCAATCTTCAGGCACCTCAACATGAGTCATACATACATTAAATAACCTTACCAACAAGTCAACAATACAGTCACCACCTTTTTTAATGAATTCCACTGCAATACTATCCAAACCTGCTGCCTTGCCGGCTTTCATCTTCCGCAAAGCTTTTACTACCTCTTCTCTGTTTACCAAATCATTTTCCCTAACCCTCTCACTTTGAACACCACCTCGCCCAAAACACCCTATATCTGCCACTCTATCATCAAACACATTCAACAAACCTTGAAAATATTCACTCCATCTCCTTCTCACATCACCACTACTTGTTATCACCTCCCCATTAGCGCCACTCAATGAAGTTCCCATTTGCTCCCTTGTCTTACGCACTTTATTTACCTCCTTCCAGAACATCTTTTTATTCTTCCTAAAATTTAATGATACTCTCCACCCCAACTCTCATTTGCCCTCTTTTTCACCTCTTGCACCTTTCTCTTGACCTCCTGTTTCTTTCTTTTATACATCTCCCACTCAATTTCATTTTTTCCCTGCAAAAATCGTCCAAATGCCTCTTTCTTCTCTTTCACTAATAATCTTACTTCTTCATCCCACCACTCACTACCCTCTCTACTCAACCCACCTCCCACGCTTCTCAAGCCACAAGCATCTTTTGGGCAATCCATCACTGATTCCCTAAATACATCCCATTCCTCCCCCACTCCCTTACTTCCATTGTTCTCACCTTTTTCCTTTCTGTACTCAGTCTCTCCTGGTAATTCCTCACACAAGTCTCCTTCCCAAGCTCACTTACTCTCACCACCATATATATATAATATATATATATATATATATATATATATATATATATATATATATATATATATATATATATATATATATATATATATATATATATATATATATATATATATATATATATATATATATATATATATATATATATATATATATATATATATATATATATATATATATATATATATATATATATATATATATTATATATATATATATATATATATATATATATATATATATATATATATATATATATATATATATATATATATATATATATATATATATATATATATATATATATATATATATTATATATATATATATATATATATATATATATATATATATATATATATATATATATATATATATATATATATATATATATATATAAATATATATATATATATATATATATATATATATATATATATATATATATATATATATATATATATATATATATATATATATATTTTTTTTTCTTTTTTTTTTTGCTTTGTCGCTGTCTCCCGCGTTTGCGAAGTATCGCAAGGAAATAGACGAAAGAAATGGCCCAACCCACCCCCATACACATGTATATACATCCACGTCCACACACGCAAATATACATACCTACACAGCTTTCCATGGTTTACCCCAGACGCTTCACATGCCCTGATTCAATCCACTGACAGCACGTCAACCACGGTATACCACACCGATCCAATTCACTCTATTCCTTGCCCTCCTTTCACCCTCCTGCATGTTCAAGCCCCGATCACACAAAATCTTTTTCACTCCATCTTTCCACCTCCAGTTTGGTCTCCCACTTCTCCTCGTTCCCTCCAAATCCACATATATATCCTCTTGGTCAATCTTTCCTCACTCATTCTCTCCATGTGCCCAAACCATTTGAAAACACCCTCTTCTGTTCTCTCAACCACGGTCTTTTTATTTCCACACATCTCTCTCACCCTTACCTTACTTACTCGATCAAACCACCTCACACCACACATTGTCCTCAAACATCTCATTTCCATCACATCCACCCTCCTGCGCACAACTCTATCCATAGCCCACGCCTCGCAAACATGCAACATTGTTGGAACTACTATTCCTTCAAACATACCCATTTATGCTTTCCGAGATAATGTTCTCGATTTCCACACATTCTTCAAGGCTCCCAGGATTTTCGCCCCCTCCCCCACCCTATGATCCACTTCCGCTTCCATGGTTCCATCCGCTGCCAGATCCACTCCCAGATATCTAAAACACTTCACTTCCTCCAGTTTTTCTCCATTCAAACTTACCTCCCAATTGACTTGACCCTCAACCCTACTGTACCTAATGACCTTGCTCTTATTCACATTTACTCTTAACTTTCTTCTTTCACACACTTTACCAAACTCAGTCACCAGCTTCTGCAGTTTCTCACATGAATCAGCCACCAGCGCTGTATCATCAGCCAACAACAACTGACTCACTTCCCAAGCTCTCTCATCCACAACAGACTTCATACTTGCCCCTCTTTCCAAAACTCTTGCATTCACCTCCCTAGCAACCCTATCCATAAACAAATTAAACAACCATGGAGACATCATACACCCCTGCCGCAAACCTATATTCACTGAGAACCAATCACTTTCCTCTCTTCCTACACGTACACATGCCTTACATCATGACAATATGACTGAGGCAGAAGTGTGATATATATATATTCATATATATATATATATATATATATATATATATATATATATATATATATATATATATATATATATATATATATATATATATATATATATATATATATATATATATATATATATATATACATATATATATATATATATATATATATATATATATATATATATATATATATATATATATATATATATATATATATATATATATATGTATATATATATATATATATATATATATATATATATATATATATATATATATATATATATATATATATATATATATATATATATATATATATATATATATATATATGGAGAGAATGAGTGAGGAAAGATTGACCAAGGGGAGAAATGTGTCGGAGGTGGAGGGAACGAGGAGAAGAGGGAGACCAAATTGGAGGTGGAAAGATGGAGTGAAAAAGATTTTGTGTGATCGGGGCCTGAACATGCAGGAGGGTGAAAGGAGGGCAAGGAATAGAGTGAATTGGAGCGATGTGGTATACCGGGGTTGACGTGCTGTCAGTGGATTGAATCAAGGCATGTAAAGCGTCTGGGGTAAACCATGGAAAGCTGTGTAGGTATGTATATTTGCGTGTGTGGACGTATGTATATACATGTGTATGGGGGTGGGTTGGGCCATTTCTTTCGTCTGTTTCCTTGCGCTAACTCGCAAACGCGGGAGACAGCGACAAAGCAAAAAAAAAAATATATATATATATATATATATATATATATATATATATATATATATATATATATATATATATATATATATATGCATATGTACCTTGCACAATGCACCAAAAAAGTAACTTCACATCTGAGATACACTGTCATGCATAGAAGCATTATAGAGAGAGATAGTTATCAAAACACTGTTAATAGTTAATAGTATTTCTGATGACTTATCTTTTTTAGGCAATCCAGTGAATCATTATTATTCCCAGTGTGAAGTTCACACTTCAGTTCGAGCGGAGAGAACAGAAGTGTGGCGTGTGAGATACAGGGGGAGGGAGGGGTGAGGGGGGTGGGTAAGTGTGACTGACACAGGGCATTGTGACAGTCGTGTCTCTGACAGGTGCATTAGTATGAGGGAAGAGGCAGTGTGTCATACATTGATGTGACAAGCACGACTGTATGACGCATGCGGATGATACATGCGTTAGTATGATAGATGCGTCGGTATGGTAGATGCGTCAGTATGATAGTTGCGTCAGTATGATAGATGCGTCAGTTTGATAGATGCGTTAGTATGATACATGCGTCAGTGTGACAGAAGCGTCAGTATGATTGATGCGTCAATATGATAGATGCGTCAGTATGACAGATGCGTCAGTATGCAAGCGTGACTGTTAATCTCACAAGAGGTTAAGATTAGGGTGAGCTGGACATTATCTGCAGTGTGACAGGCGTTCATCATGACAATATGACTGAGGCAGAAGTGTGATATGCGTTGATACAGGAGAGAGGCTACAGTGTGACATGTCTCAGTATGACTGAGGCAACAGCATGACGGGTGCAGCAATGTGAGGCATGCACCAGCATGAGAGGCACAGCAGTATGACAGCCACAGCAGTATGACAGCCACAGCAGTATGGCAGCCACGGCAGTATGACAGCCACGGCAGTATGACAGCTAGAGCAGTATGACAGCCACAGCAGCATGACAGCCACAGCAGTATGACAGCCATAGCAGTATGAAAGCCACAGTAGTATGACAGCCACAGCAGTATGACAGCGACTGCAACAGGACAGCCACAGGAGCATGACAGCCGCAGCAGTATGACAGCAATGGCAGTATGAAAGCCACAGAAGTATGGCAGCCACAGCAGTATGACAGCTACAGCAGTATAACAGCCACAGCAGTATGACAGCTACAGCAGAATAACACCTACAGCATTATAACAGCCACAGCAGTATGACAGCCACAGCAGTATGACAGCCATAGCAGTATGACAGCCATAGCAGTATGACAGCCATAGCAGTATGACAGCCATAGCAGTATGACAGCCATATATATATATATATATATATATATATATATATATATATATATATATATATATATATATATATATATATATATATATATATATATATATATATATATATATATATATATATATATATATATATATATATATATACATATATATATATATATATATATATATATATATATATATATATATATATATATATATATATATATATATATATATATATATATATATATATATATATATATATGTGTGTATATATAATAAATATATATATATATGTATATATATATATATATATATATATATATATATATATATATATATATATATATATATATATATATATATATATATATATATATATATATATATATATATATATATATATATTCATACATACATTAAATTTTATCCCTGGGGATAGGGGATTAAGAATACTTCCCACGTATTCCCTGCGTGTTGTAGAAGGCGACTAAAAGGGAAGGAAGCGGGGGGCTGGAAATCCTCCCCTCTTTTTTTTTTTTTTTTTAATTTTTCCAAAAGAAGGAACAGAGGGGGTCAGGTGAGGATATTCCAAAAAAGGCCCAGTCCTCTGTTCTTAGCGCTACCTCGCTAACGCGGGAAATGGCGAATAGTTTGAAAAAAAAAAAAAAACATTAAATAACGTTACCAACCAGTCAACAATACAGTCACCCCCTATTCTAATAGATAATATATATATATATATATATATATATATATATATATATATATATATATATATATATATATATATATATATATATATATTATTTATTAAAAAAGGGGGTGACTGTATTGTTGACTGGTTGGTAAGGTTATTTAATGTATGTATGAATCATGGTGAGGTGCCTGAGGATTGGCGGAATGCGTGCATAGTGCCATTGTACAAAGGCAAAGGGGATAAGAGTGAGTGCTCAAATTACAGAGGTATAAGTTTGTTGAGTATTCCTGGTAAATTATATGGGAGGGTATTGATTGAGAGGGTGAAGGCATGTACAGAGCATCAGATTGGGGAAGAGCAGTGTGGTTTCAGAAGTGGTAGAGGATGTGTGGATCAGGTGTTTCCTTTGAAGAATGTATGTGAGAAATACTTAGAAAAGCAAATGGATTTGTATGTAACATTTATGGATCTGGAGAAGGCATATGATAGAGTTGATAGAGATGCTCTGTGGAAGGTATTAAGAATATATGGTGTTCGAGGAAAGTTGTTAGAAGCAGTGAAAAGTTTTTATCGAGGATGTAAGGCATGTGTACGGGTAGGAAGAGAGGAAAGTGATTGGTTCTCAGTGAATGTAGGTTTGCGGCAGGGGTGTGTGATGTCTCCATGGTTGTTTAATTTGTTTATGGATGGGATTGTTAGGGAGGTAAATGCAAGAGTTTTGGAAAGAGGGGCAATTATGAAGTCTGTTGGGGATGAGAGAGCTTGGGAAGTGAGTCAGTTGTTGTTCGCTGATGATACAGCGCTGGTGGCTGATTCATGTGAGAAACTGCAGAAGCTGGTGACTGAGTTTGGTAAAGTGTGTGAAAGAAGAAAGTTAAGAGTAAATGTGAATAAGAGCAAGGTCATTAGGTACAGTAGGGTTGAGGGTCAAGTCAATTGGGAGGTGAGTTTGAATGGAGAAAAACTGTAGGAAGTGAAGTGTTTTATATATCTGGGAGTGGATCTGGCAACGGATGGAACCATGGAAGCGGAAGTGGATCATAGGGTGGGGGAGGGGGCGAAAATTCTGGGGGCCTTGATAAATGTATGGAAGTCGAGAACATTATCTCGCAAAGCAAAAATGGGTATGTTTGAAGGAATAGTGGTTCCAACAATGTTGTATGGTTGCGAGGCGTGGGCTATGGATAGAGTTGTGATCAGGAGGATGGAGGTGCTGGAAATGAGATGTTTGAGGACAATGTGTGGTGGGAGGTGGTTTGATCGAGTGAGTAACGTAAGGGTAAGAGAGATGTGTGGAAATAAAAAGAGCGTGGTTGAGAGAGCAGAAGAGGGTGTTTTGAAGTGGTTTGGGCACATGGAGAGGATGAGTGAGGAAAGACTGACCAAGAGGATATATGTGTCGGAGGTGGAGGGAACGAGGAGAAGAGGGAGACCAAATTGGAGGTGGAAAGATGGAGTGAAAAAGATTTTGTGTGATCGGGGCCTGAACATGCAGGAGGGTGAAAGGAGGGCAAGGAATAGAGTGAATTGGAGCGATGTTGTATACCGGGGTTGACGTGCTGTCAGTGGATTAAATCAAGGCATGTGAAGCGTCTGGGGTAAACCATGGAAAGCTGTGTAGGTATGTATATTTGCGTGTGTGGACGTATGTATATACATGTGTATGGTTGGAGGTTGGGCCATTTCTTTCGTCTGTTTCCTTGCGCTACCTCGCAAACGCGGGAGACAGCGACAAAGTATAATAAAATATAATATAATATAATATATATATATATATATATATATATATATATATATATATATATATATATATATATATATATACATATATATATATATATATATATATATATATATATATATATATATATATATATATATATATATATATATATATATATATATACAATGGAAGTAAGGGGAGTGGGGGAGGAATGGGATGTATTTAGGGAATCAGTGATGGATTGCGCAAAAGATGCTTGTGGCATGAGAAGAGTGGGAGGTGGGTTGATTAGAAAGGGTAGTGAGTGGTGGGATGAAGAAGTAAGAGTATTAGTGAAAGAGAAGAGAGGCATTTGGACGATTTTTGCAGGGAAAAAATGAAATTGAGTGGGAGATGTATAAAAGAAAGAGACAGGAGGTCAAGAGAAAGGTGCAAGAGGTGAAAAAAAGGTCAAATGAGAGTTGGGGTAAGAGAGTATCATTAAATTTTAGGCAGAATAAAAAGATGTTCTGGAAGGAGGTAAATAAAGTGCGTAAGACAAGGGAGCAAATGGGAACTTCAGACAAGGGCGCAAATGGGGAGGTGATAACAAGTAGTGGTGATGTGAGAAGGAGATGGAGTGAGTATGTTGAAGGTTTGTTGAATGTGTTTGATGATAGAGTGGCAGATATAGGGTGTTTTGGGCGAGGTGGTGTGCATAGTGAGAGGGTTAGGGAAAATGATTTGGTAAGCAGAGAAGAGGTAGTAAAAGCTTTGCGGAAGATGAAAGCCGGCAAGGCAGCAGGTTTGGATGGTATTGCAGTGGAATTTATTAAAAAAGGGGGTGATTGTATTGTTGACTGGTTGGTAAGGTTATTTAATGTATGTATGAATCATGGTGAGGTGCCTGAGGATTGGCGGAATGCGTGCATAGTGCCATTGTACAAAGGCAAAGGGGATAAGAGTGAGTGCTCAAATTACAGAGGTATAAGTTTGTTGAGTATTCCTGGTAAATTATATGGGAGGGTATTGATTGAGAGGGTGAAGGCATGTACAGAGCATCAGATTGGGGAAGAGCAGTGTGGTTTCAGAAGTGGTAGAGGATGTGTGGATCAGGTGTTTGCTTTGAAGAATGTATGTGAGAAATATTTAGAAAAGCAAATGGATTTGTATGTAGCATTTAAGGATCTGGAGAAGGCATATGATGGAGTTGATAGAGATGCTCTGTGGAAGGTATTAAGAATATATGGTGTGGGAGGCAAGTTGCTAGAAGCAGTGAAAAGTTTTTATCGAGGATGTAAGGCATGTGTACGTGTAGGAAGAGCGGAAAGTGATTGGTTCTCAGTGAATGTAGGTTTGCGGCAGGGGTGTGTGATGTCTCCATGGTTGTTTAATTTGTTTATGGATGGGGTTGTTAGGGAGATGAATGCAAGAGTTTTGGAAAGAGGGGCAATTATGAAGTCTGTTGGGGATGAGAGAGCTTGGGAAGTGAGTCAGTTGTTGTTCGCTGCTGATACAGCGCTGGTGGCTGATTCATGTGAGAAACTGCAGAAGCTGGTGACTGAGTTTGGTAAAGTGTGTGAAAGAAGAAAGTTAAGAGTAAATGTGAATAAGAGCAAGGTTATTAGGTACAGTAGGGTTGAGGGTCAAGTCAATTGGAAGGTGAGTTTGAATGGAGAAAAACTGGAGGAAGTGAAGTGTTTTAGATATCTGGGAGTGGATCTGGCAGCGGATGGAACTATGGAAGCGGAAGTGGATCATAGGGTGGGGAAGGGGGCGAAAATTCTGGGAGCCTTGAAGAATGTCTGGAAGTCGAGAACATTATCTCGCAAAGCAAAAATGGGTATGTTTGAAGGAATAGTGGTTCCAACAATGTTGTATGGTTGCGAGGCGTGGGCTATGGATAGAATTGTGCGCAGGAGGATGGATGTGCTGGAAATGAGATGTTTGAGGACAATGTGTGGTGTGAGGTGGTTTGATCGAGTAAGTAACGTAAGGGTAAGAAAGATGTGTGGAAATAAAAAGAGCATGGTTGAGAGAGCAGAAGAGGGTGTTTTGAAATGGTTTGGGCACATGGAGAGAATGAGTGAGGAGAGATTGACCAAGAGAATATATGTGTCGGAGGTGGAGGGAACGAGGAGAAGAGGGAGACCAAATTGGTGGTGGAAAGATGGAGTGAAAAAGATTTTGTGTGATCGGGGCCTGAACATGCAGGAGGGTGAAAGGAGGGCAAGGAATAGAGTGAATTGGATCGATGTGGTATATCGGGGTTGACGTGCTGTCAGTGGATTGAATCAAGGCATGTGAAGCGTCTGGGGTAAACCATGGAAAGCTGTGTAGGTATGTATATTTGCGTGTGTGGACGTATGTATATACATGTGTATGGGGGTGGGTTGGGCCATTTCTTTCGTCTGTTTCCTTGCGCTACCTCGCAAACGCGGGAGACAGCGACAAAGCAAAAAAAAAAAAAAAAAAAAAAATATAATATATATATATATATATATATATATATATATATATATATATATATATATATATATATATATATATATATATATATATATATATATATATATATATATATATATATATATATATATATATATATATATATATATATATATATATATATATATATATATATATATATTCCTGGAGTTAGGGAAGAGAGAATGCTTCCCACGCATTCCTCACATGTCGTAGGACGCGAATAAAGAGAAGGGGACGGGGAGCTTTAAACTCTCCCCTCGTTGTATTTAAACTTTCTGAAAGGGCAAACAGAAGAAGGAGTCAGGCAGGGAGTGCTCATCCTTCTCGAAGGCTCAGATTGAGGTATGTAAATGTGTGCGGAGAGAACCAAGATAAGAAAAAAGGAGAGATAGGTAGTATGTTTGAGGAAAGGAACCTGGATGTTCTGGCTCTGAGTGAAACGAAGCTAAAGGGGAAAGTGGAAGAGTGGTTTGGGAATGTCTTAGGAGTAAAGTCAGGGATTGGTGAGAGGACAAGAGCAAGTGAAGGAGTAGCACTACTCCTGAAACACGAGTGGGGGAAGTATGTGATAGAGTGTAAGAAAGTCAACTCTAGATTGATATATGTAAAACTGAAAGTGGATGGAGAGAGATTGGTGATTATTTGTGCATATGCACATGGGCATGAGAACAAAGATCATGAGAGGCAAGTGTTTTGGGAGCAGCAGAGTGAGTGTGTTAGCAATTTTGATGCACGTGACCAGGTTATAGTGATTTGAATGCAATGGTGAGTAATGTGGCAGTTGAAGAATAAATGGTGTATATAGGGTGTTCAGTGTTGTAAATGGAAATGGTGAAGAGCTTGTACATTTATGCGCTGAAAAAGGACTGGTGAGTGGGAATACCTGGTTGAAAAAGAGAGATATACATAAGTGTATACGTATGTAAGTAGGAGAGATGGCCAAGAGCGTTATTGGAGTACGTGTTAATTGATAGGCGCGCGAAAGAGAGAAATTTTGGATGTTAATGTGCTGAGAGGTGCATCTCGAGGGATGTCATATCACCATCTTCTGGTGGAGAACGTGAAGATTTGTAGAGGTTTTCAGAAAAGAAGAGAGAATGTTGGGGTAATGAGAGTGGTGAGAGTAAGTGAGCTTGGGAAGAAGACTTGTGTGAGGAAGTACCAGGAAAGCCTGAGTACAGAATGGAAAAAGGTGAGAACAAAGGACATATGGAGAGTGGGGGCGGAATGGAATGCATTTAGGGAAGTAGTGATGGATTGCACAAAAGATGCTTTTAACATGAGAAACGTGGGAGGTGGGCAGATTAGAAAGGGTAGTGAGTGGTGGGATGAAGAACTAAGATTATTAGTGAAGGAGAAGGGAGAGGCATTTCGACGATGTTTGCAGGAAAATAATTCAAATGAGAGGGAGATCTATTAAAAAAAGAAGCAGGAGGTCAGAGAAAGGTGCAAGAAGAGAAAAAGAGGGCAAATAAGAGTTGGGGTGAAAGAGTATCATTAAATTCTGGGGAGAATAAAAACATGTTTTGGAAGGATGCAAATAAAGTGCGTAAGAAAAGGAAACAAATGGGAACATCAGTGAAGGGGGCTAATGAGGTGGTGATGAAAAGTAGTGGCGATGTGATAAGGAGATAGAATGAGTGTTTTGAAGGTTTGTTGAATGTGTTAGATGATAGAGTAGCAGATATAGGGTGTTTTGGTCGAGGTGGTGTGCAAAGTGAGAGGGTTGGGGAGAATGATTTGGTAAACAGAGAAGAGGTAGTAAAAGCTTTGCGGGAGATGAAAACCGGCAAGGCAGCAGGTTTGGATGGTATTGCAGTGGAATTTATCAAAAAAGGGGGTGACTGTGTTGTTGACTGGTTTGTAAGGTTATTTAATGTATGTATGACTCATGGTGAGGTGCATGAGGATTGGCGGAATGCTTGCATAGTGTCAAATTACAAAGGCATAGGGGATAAAGGTGAATCCTCAGATTACAGATGTATAAGTTTGTTGAGTATTCCTGGTAAACTATATGGGAGGGTATTGATTGAAAGGGTAAAGGCATGTGCAGATCATCAGATTGGGGAAGAGCAGTGTGGTTTCAAAAGTGGTAGAGTATATGTGGATCAGGTGCTTCCTTTGAAGAATGTATGTGAGAAATACTTAGAAAAACAAATGGATTTGTATGTAGCATTTATGAATCTTGGATCTGGAGAAGGCATATGATAGAGTTGATAGAGATGGTCTGTGGAAGGCATTAAGAATATATGATGTTGAATCCAAGTTGTTATAAGCAGTGAAAAGCTTTTATCGACCATGTAAAGTATGTGCACCAGAAGAAAGAGAGGAAAGAGATTGATTCTCAGTGAATGTCGTTTTGCGGCAGGGGTGCGTGATTCTCCCTGGTTGTTTAATTTGTTTATGGATGGGGTTGTTAGGGAGATGAATGCAAGAGTTTTGGAGAGAGGTGCAAATATGCAGTCCGTTGTGGATGAGAGAGCTTGGGAAGTGAGTCAGTTGTTCTTCACTGGTGATATAGCACTGGTTCCTGATTCGGGTGAAAAACTGCAGAAACTGGTGAGTGAGTTTGATAAAGTGTGTGAAAGAAGAAAGCTAAGAGTAAAGGTGACTAAGAGCAAGGTTATTAGGTCCATAAGGGTTGAGGGAGAAGGCAATTTTCAGGTACGTTTAGATTAAGAAAAACTTGAGGAAGTGGTGTTTTAGAAATCTGGGAGTGGATTTGGCAGCGGATGGAACCATGGAAGCGGAAGTGAGTCTTAGGATGGGGGAGGGGGTGAAAGTTCTGGGAGCGTTGAAAAATGTGTGGAAGTCGAGAACGTTATCTCGAAAAGCAAAAATGGGTGTGTTTGACAGAATAGTGGTTCCGACAATGTTATATGGTTGCAAGGCATGGGCTATAGATAGAGTTGTGCAGAGGAGGGTGGATGTGTTGGAGATATGATATGTGAGGACACTGTATGGTGTGAGGAGGTTTAATCGAGTAAGTAATGAAAGGGTAAGAGAGATGTGTGGTAATAGAAAGGGTGTGGTTGAGAGAGCAGAAGAGGGTGTTTTGAAATGGTTTGGTCGCATGGAAAGATTAAGTTAGGAAAGATTGACTGAGAGGATATATATACGTCAGAGCTGGATGGAACGAGAAGTGGGAGACCAAATTGGAGGAGGAAAGATGGAGTGAAAAAGGATTTTGAGTGATCGGGGCCTGAATATGCAGGAGGGTGAAAGGCGTGCAAGGAGTAGAGTGAATTGGAACGATGTGGTATACCAGGGTCGACGTGCAGTCAATGAATTGAACCAGGACATGTGAAACGTCTGAAGTAAACCATGATAGGTTCTGAGGGCCTTGATGTGGAAAGGGAGCTGTGGTTTCGGTGCATTATACATGACAGATACAGACCGAGAATGAACGAATGTGGCCTTTCTTTTCTTTTCCTAGTGCTACCTTGCGCACATGCAGGGCGAGGGGTTTGTCATTTCATGTGTGGCGGGGTGGTGACGAAAATGAATAAGGGCAGACAGAATGAATCATGTACATGTGTATATATGTATATGTCTGTGTGTGTATATATATGTATACGTTGAGATGTATAGGTAGGTATGTATGTGTGCGTGTGTGGACGTGTATGTATATACATGTGTATATGGGTGGGTTGCGCCGTTCTTTGGTCTGTTTCCTTGCACTACCTCGCAAACGCGGGAGACAGCGACAAAGTATAATTGAAAAAATAATATGATATGTATATATATATTACTTTCTTTTTTTCTTTCTTTCATACTATTCGCCATTTCCCGCGTAAGCAAGGTAGCGTTAAGAACAGAGGACTGGGCCTCTGAGGGAATATCCTCACCTGGCCTCATTCTCTGTTCCTTCTTTTTTGGAAAATTAAAAAAAACGAGAGGGGAGGATTTCCCAAGCCACGCTCCCTCCCCTTTTATATATATATATATATATATATATATATATATATATATATATATATATATATATATATATATATATATATATGTATATATATATATATATATATATATATATATATATATATATATATATATATATTTATATATATATATATATATATATATATATATATATATATATATATATATATATATATATATATATATATATATATATATATTTTTTTTTTTTTTTTTTTTTTTTCAAACTATTCGCCATTTCCCGCGATAGCGAGGTAGTGTTAAGAACAGAGGATTGGGCCTTTGAGGGAATATCCTCACCTGGCCCTCTTCTCTGTTCCCTCTTTTGGAAAAAAAAAAAAAAAAACGAGAGGGGAGGATTTCCAGACCCCCGCTCCCTTCCCTTTTAGTCGCCTTCTACGACACGCAGGGAAAACGTGGGAAGTATTCTTTCTCCACTATCCTCAGAGACAATATATATATATATATATATATATATATATATATATATATATATATATATATATATATATATATATATATATATATATATATATATATATATATATATATATATGTATATATATTTATTATTATTATATTATTATACTTTGTCGCTGTCTCCCGCGTTTGCAAGGTAGCGCAAGGAAACAGACGAAAGAAATGGCCCAACCCCCCCCATACACATGTATATACATACGTCCACACACGCAAATATACATACCTACACAGCTTTCCATGGTTTACCCCAGACGCTTCACATGTCTTGATTCAATAACTGACAGCACGTCAACCCCGGTATACCACATCGCTCCAATTCACTCTATTACTTGCCCTCCTTTCACCCTCCTGCATGTTCAGGCCCCGATCACACAAAATCTTTTTCACTCCATCTTTCCACCTCCAATTTGGTCTCCCTCTTCTCCTCGTTCCCTCCACCTCCGACACATATATCCTCTTGGTCAATCTTTCCTCACTCATTCTCTCCATGTGCCCAAACCACTTCAAAACACCCTCTTCTGCTCTCTCAACCACGCTCTTTTTATTTCCACACATCTCTCTTACCCTTACGTTACTCACTCGATCAAACCACCTCACACCACACATTGTCCTCAAACATCTCATTTCCAGCACATCCATCCTCCTGCGCACAACTCTATCCATAGCCCACGCCTCGCAACCATACAACATTGTTGGAACCACTATTCCTTCAAACATACCCATTTCTGCTTTCCGAGTTAATGTTCTCGACTTCCACACATTCTTCAAGGCCCCCAGAATTTTCGCCCCATCCCCCACCCTATGATCCACTTCCGCTTCCATGGTTCCATCCGCTGCAAGATCCATTCCCAGATATCTAAAACACTTCACTTCCTCCAGTTTTTCTCCATTCAAACTCACCTCCCAATTGACTTGACCCTCAACCCTACTGTACCTAATAACCTTGCTCTTATTCACATTTACTCTTAACTTTCTTCTTCCACACACTTTACCAAACTCAGTCACCAGCTTCTGCAGTTTCTCACATGAATCAGCCACCAGCGCTGTATCATCAGCGAACAACAACTGACTCACTTCCCAAGCTCTATCATCCCCAACAGACTTCATATTTGCCCTTCTTTCCAAAACTCTTGCATTTACCTCCCTAACAACCCCATCCATAAACAAATTAAACAACCATGGAGACATCACACACCCCTGCCGCAAACCTACATTCACTGAGAACCAATCACTTTCCTCTCTTCCTACACGTACACATGCCTTACATCCTCGATAAAAAATTTTCAATGCTTCTATCAACTTTTCTCCCACACCATATATTCTTAATACCTTCCACAGAACATCACTATGAACTCTATCATATGCCTTCTCCAGATCCATAAATGCTACATACAAATCCATTTGCTTTTCTAAATATTTCTCACATACATTCTTCAAAGCAAACACCTGAGCCACACATCCTCTACCACTTCTGAAACCACACTGCTCTTCCCCAATCTGATGCTCTGTACATGCCTTCACCCTCTCAATCAATACCCTCCCATATAATTTACCAGGAATACTCAACAAACTTATACCTCTGTAATTTGAGCACTCACTCTTATCCCCTTTGCCTTTGTACAATGGCACCATGCACGCATTCCGCCAATCCTCAGGCACCTCACCATGAGTCATACTTATATTAAATAGCCTTACCAACCAGTCAACAATACAGTCACCCCCTTTTTTAATAAATTCCACTGCAATACCATCCAAACCTGCTGCCTTGCCGGCTTTCATCTTCCGCAAAGCTTTCACTACCTCTTCTCTGTTTACCAAATCATCTTCCCTAACCCTCTCACTTTGCACACCACCTCGACCAAAACACCCTATATCTGCCACTCTATCATCAAACACATTCAACAAACCTTCAACATACTCACTCCATCTCCTTCTCACATCACCACTACTTGTTATCACCTCCCCATTTGCACCCTTCACTGAAGTCCCCATTTGCTCCCTTGTCTTACGCACTTTATTTACCTCCTTCCAGAACATCTTTTTATTCTCCCTAAAATTTAATGAGACTCTCTCACCCTAACTCTCATTTGCCCTTTTTTCACCTCTTACACCTTTCTCTTGACCTCCTGTCTCTTTCTTTTATACATCTCCCACTCAATTGCATTTTTTCCCTGCAAAAATCGTCCAAATGCCTCTCTCTTCTCTTTCACTAATACTCTTACTTCTTCATCCCACCACTCACTACTCTTTCTAATCAACCCACCTCCCACTCTTCTCATGCCACAAGCATCTTTTGCGCAATCCATCACTGATTCCCTAAATACATCTCATTCCTCCCCAACTCCCCTTACTTCCATTGTTCTCACCTTTTTCCATTCTGTACTCAGTCTCTCCTGGTACTTCCTCACACAGGTCTCCTTCCCAAGCTCACCTACTCTCACCACCCTCTTCACCCCAAGATTCACTTTTCTTTTCTGAAAACCCATACAAATCTTCACCTTAGCCTCCACAAGATAATGATCAGACATCCCTCCAGTTGCACCTCTCAGCACATTAACATCCCAAAGTCTCTCTTTCGCACGCCTGTCAATTAACACGTAATCCAATAACGCTCTCTGGCCATCTCGCCTACTTACATAAGTATACTTATGTATATCTCGCTTTTTAAACCATGTATTCCCAATCATCAGTCCTTTTTCAGCACATAAATCTACAAGCTCTTCACCATTTCCATTTACAACACTGAACACCCCATGTATACCAATTATTCCCTCAACTGCCACATTACTCACCTTTGCATTCAAATCACCCATCACTATAACCCGATCTCGTGCATCAAAACCACTAACACACTCATTCAGCTGCTCCCAAAACACTTGCCTCTCATGATCTTTCTTCTCATGCCCGGGTGCATATGCACCAATAATCACCCACCTCTCTCCATCAACTTACAGTTTTCCCCATATTAATCGAGAATTTACTTTCTTACATTCTATCACATACTCCCACAACTCCTGTTTCAGGAGTATTGCTACTCCTTCCCTTGCTCTTGTCCTCTCACTAACCCCTGACTTTACTCCCCAGACATTCCGAAACCACTCTTCCCCTTTACCCTTGAGCTTCGTTTCACTCAGAGCCAATATATATATATATATATATATATATATATATATATATATATATATATATATATATATATATATATATATATATATATATATATATATATATATACATAAATGCCCATACATGCACATGTACATACAGATACATATATAAACATGTATGTATTCATACTTACTTGCCTTCATCTTATTCCTGGCGCTAACCTACCCAACAGGAAATAGCATTCCTACCCCCTACTTCAGCAGGGAAGCGCCAGGGAAACATATATATATATATATATATATATATATATATATATATATATATATATATATATATATATATATATATATATATATATATATATATATATATATATGTATATATATATATATATATATATATATATATATATATATATATATATATATATATATATATATATATATATATATATATATATATATATATACATATATATATATATATATATATATATATATATATATATATATATATATATATATATATATATATATATATATATATATATATATATATATATATATTGTCCCTGGGGATAGGGGATTAAGAATACTTCCCACGTATTCCCTGCGTGTCGTAGAAGGCGACTAAAAGGGGAGGGAGCGGGGGGCTGGAAATCCTCCCCTCTCGTTTTTTTTTTAATTTTCCAAAAGAAGTAACAGAGAATTGGGCCAGGTGAGGGTATTCCCTCAAAGGCCCAGTCCTCTGTTCTTAATGCTACCTCGCTAACGCGGGAAATGGCGAATAGTTTAAAAGAAAGAAAAGAAAGATATATATATATGTATATATATATATATATATATATATATATATATATATATATATATATATATATATATATATATATATATATATATATATATATATATATGTCTTTATATCTATTATACTTTGTCGCTGTCTCACGCGTAGTGAATGTAGGTTTGCGGCAGGGGTGTGTGATGTCTCCATGGTTGTTTAATTTGTTTATGGATGGGGTTGTTAGGGAGGTAAATGCAAGAGTTTTGGAAAGAGTGGCAAGTATGCAGTCTGCTGGGGATGAGAGAGCTTGGGAAGTGAGTCAGTTGTTGTTCGCTGATGATACAGCCCTGGTGGCTGATTCATGTTAGAAACTGCAGAAGCTGGTGACTGAGTTTGGTAAAGTGTGTGAAAGAAGAAAGTAAAGGGTAAATGTGAATAAGAGCAAGGTTGTTAGGTACAGTAGGGATGTGGGTCAAGTCAACTGGGAGGTAAGTTTGAATGGACAAAGTTTGGAGGAAGTAAAGTGTTTTAGATATCTGGGAGAGGATCTGCCAGCGGATGGAACCATGGAAGCGGAAGTGAATCATAGGATGGGGATGGGGCGAAAATCGTGGGAGCCTTGAAAAATGTTTGGAAGTCCAGAACATTATCTCGTAAAGCAAAAATGGGTATGTTTGATGGAATAGTGGTTCGAACAATGTTGTATGGTTGCGAGGCATGGGCTATGGATAGAGTTGTGCGCAGGAGGGTGGATGTGCTGGAAATGAGATGTTTAAGGACATATGTGGTGTGAGGTGGTTTGATCGTGTAAGTAATGTAAGGGTAAGAGAGATGTGTGGAAATAAAAAGAGTGTGGTTGAGAGGGCAGAAGAGGGTGTTTTGAAATGGTAAGGTCACATGGAGAGAATGAGTGAGGAAAGATTGACCAAGAGGAAATATGTGTCGGAGGTGGAGGGAAAGAGGAGAAGTGGAAGACCAAATTGGGAGTGGAAAGATGGAGTGAAAAAGATTTTGAATGATCGGAGCCTGAACATGCAGGAGGGTGAAAGGCGTGCAAGGAATAGAGTGAATTGGATCGATGTGGTATACCGTGGTCGACTTGCTGTCAATGGATTGAATCAGGGCATGTGAAGGGTCTGGGGTAAACAATGTAAAGTTGTGTGGGGCCTGGATGTGGAAAGGGAGCTGTGGTTTCGGGCATTATTGCATGACAGCTAGAGACTGATTGTGAACGAATGGGGCCTTTATTGTCTTTACATAGCGCTACCTCGCACAGATGAGGGAGGAGGGGGATGTTATTCCATGTGTGGCGAGATGGCGATGGGAATGAATAAAGGCAGACAGTGTGAATTGTGTGCATGGGTATATATGTATGTGTCTGTGTGTGTATATATATGTGTCCATTGAGATGAATAGGTATGTATATTTGCGTGTGTGGACGTGTATGTATATACATGTGTATAGGGGTGGGCTGGGCCATTTCTTTCGTCTGTTTCCTTGAGCTACCTCGCAAACGCGGGAGACAGCGACAAAGCAAAATAATAAATAAATAAATAAATATATTTTTATAGGTGTAAAGGTGAGTAATGTGGCAGTTGAGGGAATAATTGGTATACATGGGGTGTTCAGTGTTGTAAATGGAAATGGTGAAGAGCTTGTAGATTTATGTGCTGAAAAAGGAATGATGATTGGGAATACATGGTTTAAAAAGCGAGATATACATAAGTATACTTATGTAAGTAGGAGAGATGGCCAGAGAGCGTTATTGGATTACGTGTTAATTGACAGGCGCGCGAAAGAGAGACTTTTGGATGTTAATGTGCTGAGAGGTGGAACTGGAGGGATGTCTGATCATTATCTTGTGGAGGCTAAGGTGAAGAATTGTATGGGTTTTCAGAAAAGAAGAGTGAATGTTGGGATGAAGAGGGTGGTGAGAGTAAGTGAGCTTGGGAAGGAGACTTATGGTAGAAAGTACCAGGAGAGACTGAGTACAGAATGGAAAAAGGTGAGAACAATGGAAGTAAGGGGAGTGGGGGAGGAATGGGATGTATTTAGGGAATCAGTGATGGATTGCGCAAAAGATGCTTGTGGCATGAGAAGAGTGGGAGATCGGTTGATTAGAAAGGGTAGTGAGTGGTGGGAAGAAGAAGTAAGAGTATTAGTGAAAGAGAAGAGAGAGACATTTGGACGATTTTTGCAGGGAAAAAATGCAATTGAGTGGGAGATGTACAAAAGAAAAGCACAGGAGGTCAAGAGAAAGGTGCAAAAGGTGAAAAAAAGGGCAAATGAGAGTTGGGGTGAGAGAGTCTCATTAAATTTTAGGGAGAATAAAAAGATGTTCTGGAAGGAGGTAAATAAAGTGCGTAAGACAAGGGAGCAAATGGGAACTTCAGTGAAGGGCGCAAATGGGGAGGTGATAACAAGTAGTGGTGATGTGAGAAGGAGATGGAGAGAGTATTTTGAAGGTTTGTTCAATGTGTTTGATGATAGAGTGGCAGATATAGGGTGTTTTGGTCGAGGTGGTGTGCAAAGTGAGAGGGTTAGGGAAAATGATTTGGTAAACAGAGAAGAGGTAGTAAAAGCTTTGCGGAAGATGAAAGCCGGCAAGGCAGCAGGTTTGGATGGTATTGCAGTGGAATTTATTAAAAAAAGGGGTGACTGTATTGTTGACTGGTTGGTAAGGTTATTTAATGTATGTATGACTCATGTTGAGGTGCCTGAGGATTGGCGGAATGCGTGCATAGTGCCATTGTACAAAGGCAAAGGGGATAAGAGTGAGTGCTCATATTAAAGAGGTATAAGTTTGTTGAGTATTCCTGGTAAATTATATGGGAGGGTATTGATTGAGAGGGTGAAGGCATGCACAGAGCATCAGATTGGGGAAGAGCAGTATTGTTTCAGAAGTGGTGGAGGATGTGTGGATCAGGTCTTTGCTTTGAAGAATGTATGTGAGAAATACTTAGAAAAGCAAATGGATTTGTATGTAGCATTTATGGATCTGGAGAAGGCATATGATAGAGTTGATAGAGATGCTCTGTGGAAGGTATTAAGAATATATGGTGTGGGAGGCAAGTTGTTAGAAGCAGTGAAAAGTTTTTATCGAGGATGTAAGGCATGTGTACGTGTAGGAAGGGAGGAAAGTGATTGGTTCTCAGTGAATGTAGGTTTGCGGCAGGGGTGTGTGATGTCTCCATGGTTGTTTAATTTGTTTATGGATGGGGTTGTTAGGGAGGTGAATGCAAGAGTTTTGGAAAGAGGGGCAAGTATGAAATCTGTTGGGGATGAGAGAGCTTGGGAAGTGAGTCAGTTGTTGTTCGCTGATGATACAGCGCTGGTGGCTGATTCATGTGAGAAACTGCAGAAGCTGGTGACTGAGTTTGGTAAAGTGTGTGAAAGAAGAAAGTTAAGAGTAAATGTGAATAAGAGCAAGGTTATTAGGTATAGTAGGGTTGAGGGTCAAGTCAATTGGGAGGTGAGTTTGAATGGAGAAAAACTGGAGGAAGTAAAGTGTTTTAGATATATGGGAATGGATCTGGCAGCGGATGGAACCATGGAAGCGGAAGTTGATCATAGGGTGGGGGAGGGGTCGAAAATTCTGCGAGCCTTGAAGAATGTGTGGAAGTCGAGAACATTATCTCGGAAAGTAACAATGGGTATGTTTGAAGGAATAGTGGTTCCAACAATGTTGTATGGTTGCGAGGCGTAGGCTATGGATAGTGTGGTGCGCAGGAGGATGAATGTGCTAGAAATGAGATGTTTGAGGACAATGTGTGGTGTGAGGTGGTTTGATCGAGTAAGTAACGTAAGGGTAAGACAGATGTGGGGAAATAAAAAGAGCGTGGTTGAGAGAGCAGAAGAGGGTGTTTTGAAATGGTTTGGGCACATGGAGAGAATGAGTGAGGAAAGATTGACCAAGAGGATATATGTGTCGGAGGTGGAGGGAACGAGGAGAAGAGGGAGACCAAATTGGAGGTGGAAAGATGGAGTGAAAAAGATTTTGTATGATCGGGGCCTGAACATGCAGGAGGGTGAAAGGAGGGCAAGGAATAGAGTGAATTGGAGAGATGTGGTATACCGGGGTTGACGTGCTGTCAGTGGATTGAATTAGGGCATGTGAAGCGTCTGGGGTAAACCATGGAAAGCTGTGTAGGTATGTATATTTGCGTGTGTGGACGTATGTATTAACATGTGTATGGGGGTGGGTTGGGCCATTTCTTTCGTCTGTTTCCTTGCGCTACCTCGCAAACGCGGGAGACAGCGACAAAGCAAAAAAAAAAAGAAAAAAAATATTTATAGGAGGGTATTGATTGAGAGGGTGAAGGCATGTACAGAGCATCAGATTGGGGAAGAGCAGTGTGGTTTCAGAAGTGGTAGAGGATGTGTGGATCAGGTGTTTGCTTTGAATAATGTATGTGAGAAATACTCAGAAAAACAAATGGATTAGTATGTAGCATTTATGGATCTGGAGAAAGCATATGATAGAGATGATAGAAATGCTCTGTGGAAGTTTTTAAGAATATATTGTGTGGGAGGCAAGTTGTTTGAAGAAGTTAAAAGTTTTTATCGAGGATGTAAGGCATATGTACTTGTAGGAAGAGAGGAAAGTGATTGGTTCTCAGTGAATATAGTGTTTCGGCAGGGGTGTGTGATGTCTCCATGGTTGTTTAATTTGTTTATGGATTGTTTATGGATTTTGTTAGGGAGGTGAATGTAAGAGTTTTGGAAAGAGGGGCGCGTATGCAGTCTGTTGTGGATGACAGAGCTTAGGAAGTGAGTCAGTTGATGTTCGCTGATGATAAAGCGCTGGTGGCTGATTCATGTAAGAAACTGCAGAAGCTGGTGACTGAGTTTGGTAAAGTGTGTGAAAGAAGAAAGTTAGAGTAAATGTGAATAAGAGCAAGGTTATTAGGTACAGTAGGGTTGACGGTCAAGTCAATTCGGAGGTAAGTTTGAATGGAAATAAACTGGTGGAAGTAAAGTGTTTTAGATATCTGGGAGTGGATCTGTCAGCGGATGGAACCATGGAAACGGAAGTGATCATAGGGTGGGGGAGGGGGTCGAAAATTCTGGGAGCCTTGAAGAATGTGTGGAAGTCGAGAACATTATCTCAGAAAGCAAAAATGGGTTGTTTGAAGGAATAGTGGTTCCAACAATGTTGTATGGTTGCGAGGCGTGGGCTATGGATAGAGTTGTGCGCAGGAGGGTGGATGTGCTGGAAATGAGATGTTTGAGGACAATATGTGGTGTGAGGTGGTTTGATCGAGTAAGTAACGTAAGGGTAAGAGAGATGTGGGGAAATAAAAAGAGCGTGGTTGAGAGAGCAGAAGAGGGTGTTTTGAAATGGTTTGGGCACATGGAGAGAATGAGTGAGGAAAGATTGACCAAGAGGATATATGTGTCGGAGGTGGAGGGAACGAGGAGAAGAGGGAGACCAAATTGGAGGTGGAAAGATGGAGTGAAAAAGATTTTGTATGATCGGGGCCTGAACATGCAGGAGGGTGAAAGGAGGGCAAGGAATAGAGTGAATTGGAGAGATGTGGTATACCGGGGTTGACGTGCTGTCAGTGGATTGAATCAGGGCATGTGAAGCGTCTGGGGTAAACCATGGAAAGCTGTGTAGGTATGTATATTTGCGTGTGTGGACGTATGTATTAACATGTGTATGGGGGTGGGTTGGGCCATTTCTTTCGTCTGTTTCCTTGCGCTACCTCGCAAACGCGGGAGACAGCGACAAAGCAAAAAAAAAAAAGAAAAAAAATATTTATAGGAGGGTATTGATTGAGAGGGTGAAGGCATGTACAGAGCATCAGATTGGGGAAGAGCAGTGTGGTTTCAGAAGTGGTAGAGGATGTGTGGATCAGGTGTTTGCTTTGAATAATGTATGTGAGAAATACTCAGAAAAACAAATGGATTAGTATGTAGCATTTATGGATCTGGAGAAAGCATATGATAGAGATGATAGAAATGCTCTGTGGAAGTTTTTAAGAATATATTGTGTGGGAGGCAAGTTGTTTGAAGAAGTTAAAAGTTTTTATCGAGGATGTAAGGCATATGTACTTGTAGGAAGAGAGGAAAGTGATTGGTTCTCAGTGAATATAGTGTTTCGGCAGGGGTGTGTGATGTCTCCATGGTTGTTTAATTTGTTTATGGATTGTTTATGGATTTTGTTAGGGAGGTGAATGTAAGAGTTTTGGAAAGAGGGGCGCGTATGCAGTCTGTTGTGGATGACAGAGCTTAGGAAGTGAGTCAGTTGATGTTCGCTGATGATAAAGCGCTGGTGGCTGATTCATGTAAGAAACTGCAGAAGCTGGTGACTGAGTTTGGTAAAGTGTGTGAAAGAAGAAAGTTAGGATTAAATATGAATAAGAGCAAGGTTATTAGGTACAGTAGGGTTGACGGTCAAGTCAATTCGGAGGTAAGTTTGAATGGAAATAAACTGGTGGAAGTAAAGTGTTTTAGATATCTGGGAGTGGATCTGTCAGCGGATGGAACCATGGAAACGGAAGTGAATCATAGGGTGGAGGAGGGGGTGAAAATTCTGGGAGCCTTGAAGAATGTTTGGAAGTCGAGAACATTATCTCAGAAAGCAAAAATGGGTGTTTGAAGGAATAGTGGTTCCAACAATGTTGTATTGTTGCGAGGCGTGGGCTATGGATAGAGTTGTGCGCAGGAGGGTGGATGTTCTGGAAATGAGATGTTTGAGGGCAATATGTGGTGTGAGGTGGTTTTATCGAGTTAGTAATGTAAGGGTAAGAGAGATGTGTGGAAATAAAAAGAGTGTGGTTGAGAGAGCAGATGAGGGTGTCTTGAAATGGTTTGGTCACATGGAGAGAATGAGTGTGGGAAGATTGACCAAGAGGATATATGTGTCAGAGGTGGAGGGAACGAGCAGAAGTGGGAGAACAAATTGCAGGTGGAACGATGAAGTGAAAAAGATTTTGAGTGATCGGGGCCTGAACATGCAGGAGGGTGAAAGGCTTGCAAGGAATAGAGTGAATTGGAACGATGTGGTATACCGGGGTCGACATGCTGTCAATGGATTGAACCAGGGCATGTGAAGCGTCTGGGGTAAACCATGAAAGTTGTGTGGGGTATGGATGTGGAAAAGGAGCTGTGGTTTCGGTAAATTATTACGTGACAGCTAGAGACTGAGTTCGAACGAATGGGGCCTTTGGTATCTTTTCCTAGCGCTACCTCGCACACATGAAGGGGGAGGGGGTTGTTATTCCATGTGTGGCAAGGTGGCGATAGGAACAAATAAAGGCAGGCAGTATGAAATATTTACATGTGTATATATGTTAATGCCTGTGTGTGTATATATATGTGTATATTGATATGTATAGGTATGTATATTTGCGTGTGTGGACGTGTATGTATGTACATGTGTATGTGGGCGGGTTGGGCTATTCTTTCGGCTATTTCCTTGCGCTACATCGCTAACGCGGGAGACAGCGAGAAAGCAAAATAAATAAATAAATATATATATATATATATATATATATATATATATATATATATATATATATATATATATATATATATATATATATATATATATATATTTATATCTATTTATTTATTGATTTTGCTTTGTCGCTGTCTCCCGCGTTTGCGAGGTAGCGCAAGGAAACAGACGAAAGAAATAGCCCATCCCACCCCCATTCACATATATATACATACACGTCCACACACGCAAATATACATACCCATACATCTGAATGTACACATATATATACACACTCAGACATATACATATATGCACATGCACACAATTCACACTGTCTGCCTTTATTCATTCCCATCGCCATCTCGCCACACATGGAATAACATCCCCCTCCTCCCTCATCTGTGCAAGGTAGCGCTATGTAAAGACAACAAAGGCCCCATTCGTTCACAATCAGTCTCTAGCTGTCATGCAATAATGCCCGAAACCACAGCTCCCTTTCCACATCCAGGCCCCACACAACTTTGCATTGTTTACCCCAGACCTTTCACATGCCCTGATTCAATCCACTGACAGCACGTCGACCCCGGTATACCACATCGATCCAATTCATTCTATTCCTAGCACGCCTCTCACCCACCTGCATGTTCAGGCCCCGATCACTCAAAATCTTTTTCACTCCATCTTTCCAACACCGATTTGGTCTCCCACTTCTCCTCGTTCCTTCCATCTCCCACATATATATCCTCTTGGTCAATCTTTCCTCACTCATTCTCTCCAAGTGCCCAAACCATTTCAAGACACCTTCTTCTGTTCTCTCAAACACGCTCTTCTTATTTCCACACATCTCTCTTACCCTTACATTACTTACTCGATCAAACCTCCTCACACCAAATATTGTCCTCAAACATCTCATTTCCAGCACATCCACCCTCCTGCGCACAACTGTATCCATAGCCCACGCCTCGCAACCATACAACATTGTTGGAACCACTATTCCTTCAAAAATACCCATTTTTGCTTTCGGAGATAATATTCTCGACTACCTCACATTCTTCAAGGCTCCCAGGATTTTCGCCCCCTCCCCCACCCTATGATTCACTTCCGCTTCCATGGTTCCATCCGCTGCCATAGCCACTCCCAGATATCTAAAACACTTTACTTCCTCTAGTTTTTTTCCATTCAAACTTACCTCCCAGTTGACTTGACCCTGAACCCTACTGTACCTAATAACCTTGCTCTTATTCACATTTACTCTTAACTTTCTTCTTTCACACTCTTTACCAAACTCAGTCACCAGCTTCTGCAATTTCTCTCATGAATCAGCCACCAGCGCTTTATCATCAGCGAACAACAACTGACTCACTTCCCCAGCTGTCTTATCCCCAAGAGACTGCATACTTCCCCACTTTCCAAAACTCTTGCATTCACCTCCCTAACAACCCCATCCATAAACAAATTAAACAACATGGAGACATCACACACCCCTGCCGCAAACCTACATTCACTGAGAACCGATCACTTTCCTCTCTTCCTACACGTACAAATGCCTTACATCCTCAATAAAAACTTTTCACTGCTTCTAACAACTTGCCTCCCACACAATATATTCTTACTACCTTCCACAGAGCATCTCTATCAAGTCTATCATATGCCTTCTCCAGATCCATAAATGCTACATACAAATCCATTTGCTTTTTCAAGTATTTCTCACATACATTCTTCAAAGCAAACACCTTAGCCACACATCCTCTACCACTTCTGAAACCACACTGCTCTTCCTCAATCTGATGCTCTGTACATGCCTTCACCCTCTCAATCAATACCCTCCCATATAATTTACCAGGAATACTCAACAAACTTATACCTCTGTAATTTGAGCACTCACTCTTATCCCCTTTGCGTTTATACAATGGCACTATGCACGCATTCCGCCAATCCTCATGCACTTTACCATGAGTCATACATATATTAAATAACCTTACCAACCAGTCAACAATACAGTGACACCCTTTTTAAATAAATTCCACTGAATACCATCCAAACCTGCTGCCTTGCCGGCTTTCATCTTCCGCAAAGCTTTTACTACCTCTTCTCTGTTTACCAAATCATTTTCCCTAAACCTCTCACTTTGCACACCACCTCGACCAAAACACCCTTTATCTGCCACTCTAATTATCAAACACAATCAACAAACATTCAAAATACTCACTCCATCTCCTTCTCACATCACCACTACTTGTTATCACCTCCCCTTTAGCGCCCTTCACTGAAGTTCCCATTTGCTCCCATGTCTTACGCACTTTATTTACCTCCTTGCAGAACATCTCTTTATTCTCCCTAAAATTTAATGATACTCTCTCACCCGAACTTTCATTTGCCCTCTTTTTCACCTCTTGCACCTTTCTCTTCACCTCCTGTCTCTTCCTTTTATACATCTCCCACTCATTTGCATTTTTCTCTTGCAAAAATCGTCCAAATGCCTCTCCCTTCTCTTTCACTAATAATCTTACTTCTTCATCCCACTACTCACTACCCTTTCTAATCAACTCACCTCCCGTGCTTCTCATGCCACAAGCATCTTTTCCGCAAGCCATCACTGCTTCCCTAAATGCATCCCATTCCTCCACCACTCCCCTTATCTCCTTTGTTCTCACCTTTTTCCATTCTGTACTCGGTCTCTCCTGTTACTTCCTCACACAACTGTCCTTCCCAAGCTCACTTACTCTCACTACCCTCTTCACACCAACATTCTCTCTTCTTTTCTGAAAACCCATACAAATCTTCACTTTCGCCTCCAGAAGATAATGATCAGACATCCCTCCAGTTGCACCTCTCAGCACATTAACATCCAAAAGTCTCTCTTTTGCGCGCGTGTCAATTAACACGTAATCCAATAACGCTCTCTGGCCATCTCTCCTACTTACATACGTATACTTATGTATATCTCGCTTTTTGAACCAGGTATTCCCAATCACCAGTCCTTTTTCAGCACATAAATCTACAAGCTCTTCACCATTTCCATTTACAACACTGAACACTCCATGTATATTAATTATTTCCTCAACTGCCACATTACTCACCTTTGCATTGAAATCACCCATGACTATAACCCGGTCTTGTGCATCAAAACCACTAACTCACTCATTCACCTGTTCCCAAAACACTTGCCTCTCATGATCTTTCTTCTCATGCCCAGGTGCATATGCACCAATAATCACCCATCTCTCTCCATCAACTTTCATTTTTACCCACATTAATCTAGAATTTACTTTCTTACATTCTATCACATACTCCCACAACTCCTGTTTCAGGAGTAGTGCTACTCCTTCCCTTGCTCTTGTCCTTTCACTAACCCCTGACTTTACTCTCAAGACATTCCCAAACCATTCTTCCCCTTTAACCTTGAGCTTCGTTTCACTGAGAGCCAAAACATCCAGGTTCCTTTCCTCAAACATACTACCTATCTCTCCTTTTTTTCACATATTGGTTACATCCACACACATCTAGACACCCCAACCTGAGCTTACGAGGAGGATGAGCACTCCCCGCGTGACTCCTTCTTCTGTTTCCCATTTTAGAATTTTAAAATACAGGGAGGGGAGCATTTCTGGCCCCCCCGCTCCCGTCCCCTCTAGTTGACTTCTACAGCACGTGAGGAATGCGTGGGAAGTATTCTTTCTCCCCTATCCCCAGGGATGATATATATATATATATATATATATATATATATATATATATATATATATATATATATATATATATATATATATATATATATATATATATATATATATATATATATATATATATATATATATATATATATATATATATATATATATATATATATATATATATATATATATATATATATATATATATATATATATATATATATATATATATATATATATATATATATATATATATATATATATATATATATATATATATATATATATATATATATATATATATATATATATATATATATATATATATATATATATATATATATATATATATATATATATATATATATATATATATATATATATATATATATATATATATATATATATATATATATATATATATATATATATATATATATATATATATATATATATATATATATATATATATACATATATATATATATATATATATATATATATATATATATATATATATATATATATATATATATATATATATATATATATATATATATATATATATATATATATATATATATATATATATATATATATATATATATATATATATATATATATATATATATATATATATACATATACATATATATACATATATGATTGTGTGATGTGTGTGGTTGTGTGTGTATGTGTGTGTGTGAGTATTCATACTTGATTGCTATTTCGCGCCGTAGTATCATATCCAATTTCTAGCTGTCAATTATAATGCACAACAACCACAGCCCTTTGCCTACAACCACGCCCCATAGACCTTTTCATGGTTCAGTTCATTGACAGGACGTTGATCTCTCTACAGTACTCCGCTCACCCTCCTGCATGTTCAACCCATGACTAATTTATCTATTTTTCACTCCATCTTGAAATTCAAGTTTAACATACTCCGTCTTCGAAACCAGCAAATCGTTGTCTTCCATGCGTTTTCTCGCTCTCCTTCCAGCTTTGATAGCCCCTTTTACCGGGACGCTGGTAAGAAGGGCTTTCACATCAAAACTAGCCAGGTTTTAGTGGGTGATATATCTCAGTTCTCTTTCTCAATAAAACTGTGATCATCTCTAATAGTGTCGAATTTCAAACCTAGAGACAGGATTTCTTTTTCTGTGATTGTAAGTTGCTTGTTAGAGAGCTTGGTCCCTATATCCCATCTCCCAGCCGTCTCCCACTTGCTATCATTAAATAGTGTGAATAATTTACGTTTGATTATCTTGCTATGTGGAACTCCTCGTCTTTCGAATTCAGTCAGTCATTGCCGCGATAAAGACACACTTTGGGCTTTGTGTCTTAGTTATGCACTTTCTTTCTCAAACCACTGCACGCCCCTTCCAGATAAGCTCTCTTACTGTTGCTTGAGAGTTTTCCATCAGTATGTAGCCGTTTAGGTTGCCGACTTTAGAAGAACTTGTTCTGCCAAACATTTCTGTAAGGATGTCATCCGACTGCTGCAGCTCGATATCTTCTTTATACTGTACGCTCTTTCTTCCAAACCTCGTTCACTATCACCACCTCCGGACAAATGAAGAACTTCCACAATGTTGCTAGAGTTCAGGTGGTAATATGCTCAAGGCTCGAGTGGAGCTTTAATAAAAACGCTTCGTCACAACGAACTGAAGCAATTACGCGTCGCGTAGGCCACCTGGTCTCTTGTTTAGCTGAACTGCACACTCGACCTCGTTCCTTTTCTAGACGACAAATTCTGTAGCGTTCCCTGAGCAACTACCCAGGACCACGTCAGTGAATTCACACGAGCATTCATAGAATTTTTGAGAAGGATGTAAGCTGCTTTAACGGTCTTTCTGGTATAGCATATATGTATCGCTCCATCTAGAGAAATATGATGCAACAGTGTGATAATTTGGTAAATGAGGATGTTAAAAAGTACAAAGATAAGATAAGATTAAAAGAGGAAACGTAATCGTAGGATGTATTTGAAAGTACAACTTCTATCCCAAACTACATTTGGAAATGGTACTCAGGAGCTGGTAGCCGTGGTATTCTGGTGAAACGTTCCGTGAAATTCAGAGGGAAGGTTACGAAAGAGGAAGAAATAATTCAGTAAAAGACTTCAAGCAGCGAAGATACAGACAGGCACTACAGCTAGACAGCATATGGAAGAAATAAGACACCAAAGAACGAGTACATCTGAATAAGAGAGTAGGAGCAACAAACTTTGCAAAATATTGTGGACGTAGCAGAAGAGAATATAAAGCATTTTCAAAAATCTATCATTAGTATCGAATCAGGTAAAGGTTTCAAAGGGAACAAACAGTTGGCAAAAATTATGTTAGAATATGCGAGGAAATGGACGACAGTTTTAGAAGTGTTTCCGTAGTGGAAGACACTACATAGCTAAAACTAGTGAGCTGGGCCTTGACGCATACAAAGTTCACGTTTCTGATGAGATTTCACCATATATACAGAAGAAGTTTACAAATATAATAAGCAGACCATTTGGAATACTGCTCCAGGTGTCACTGAGGAAAAATAAAGTGCCAAGGAAGTAGAAAAGGGCAAATTTCACAACAGGAAGGGGCGATGACCTTCAGTTCGCTCCTTCTAATGATTGCATATATACTCTGCATATTCATTGAAACGATACTAGAAAGCAAATGATAGACTTTCTGATGAGATATTACTTAAGAAGGAGACAAAACTGTTTCAGGGAAAGGAGTCTTGTAGAATAAGCCTCTCCGACATGTAAAAGAGAAAGAGCTTTGTCTTTGACAAGAGAAAGTCGTGTAAATTGTTTTTACTTGGACTGACAGTAAGCTTTTCAAGCTTTTCTACATGAGAGGCTGATTAGGAAGCTGAATACATTAGAGGTTTTCAGAAAAGAAGTGAGAATGTTTGGGAGAAGTAAGTAAGCTTGGAAAGGAGATTTGTGTGAGGAAGTAACAGGAGAGATTGAGTGCAGAATGGCAAAAGGTGAAAGCAAATGACGTAAGAGGAGTTGGGGAGGAATGCGAAGTACAGTGATTCATTGCGCAAAAGATGCTTGTGGCATGAGAAAAGTGGGAGGTGGGCAAATTAGAAAGGGTAGTGAGTGGTGGCATGAAGAAGTAAGATTGTGAGTGAAAGAGAAGAGAGGGGCGTTTGGACGATTTTTGCAGGGAAGTAGTGCAAATGACTGGAAGATGTATGAAAGAAAGCGGCAGGAGGTCTAAAGAAAGGTGCAAGATGTGAAAAAGAGAGCAAATGAGAGTTCGGTTGAGAGAGAATCATTATATTCTAGGGAAAATAAAAGGATGCTTAGGAAGGAGGTAAATGAAGTGCGTAAGACAAGAGAACAAATGGGAACATCGGTGAAGGGGGCTAATGGGAAAGTTATAACAAGTAGTGATGAAGTGGGAATGAGATGGAGAGAATATTTTGAAGGTTTCCTGAATGTGTTTGATGATAGAGGAACAGAGTTTTGGTCGGGATGGTATACGAAGTGAGAAGGTTAGGGAGAATGGTTTCGTAAACAGAGAAGAGTTAGTGAAAGCTTTGCGGTAGATGAAAGCCGAAAAGGCCGCGGGTTTGGATGGTACTGCAGTTGAATTTTTTAAAAATTAGGAGGTGACTGTGTTGTTGACTGGCTGGTAAGGATATTCAATGCATATATGGATCATGGTGAGGTACCTGAGGATTGGAGGGATGCATGCATGATGCCATTGTACAAAGGCAAAGGGAATAAATATGAGAGTTCAAATTGCAAAGGTATAAGTTTGTTGAGTATTCCTGGGAACGTATACAGTAGGATATTGACTGAGTGGTTAAAATGCATGTACAAAGCATCCTATTGGGAACGAGCAGAGTGGTTTCAGAAGTGGTAGATGATGTGTAGATCAGGTGTTTGCTTTGAAGAATGTATGTGAGAAATACTCAGAAAAGAAGATGGATTTCTATAAAGCATTTATAGATCTGCAGAAGGTATATGATATGGTTGATATAGATGCATTGTGGAAGGTTTTGAGAGTATATGGTGAGGGAGGTGAGTTTTGACAAACGGTGAAAAGTTCTTACCAAGTAAGGCATGTGTACAAGTAGGAAGAGAGGTAGTGATTGGTTCCCAGTAAATGTCAGTTTGCGGCAACGGTGCGCGATGTCTCCATGGTTGTTTAATTTCTTTATGGAAGGGGTAGTTAGGTACGTGAATGCAAGAATTTTGGAGAGAGGCAAGTATGTAGACTGTTGTGGATGATACGGCCTGGGAAGTGGGTCAGTTATCGTTCTCTGATGATACAGCGCTGGTGGCTGATTCGGGTGAAAACTGTAGAAGTTGGTGACTGAGTTTGATAAAGTGTGTGAAAAAAGAAAGTTAAGAGTAAATATGTACAAGAGCAAGATTATTAGGTTTAGTAGGGTTGAGGAAAGGGTTAATTGGGAGTTAAGTTTTAATGGAGAAAAACTGGAGGAAGTGAAGTGTTTTAGATATCTGCGAGTGGATTTAGGTATGTTTGAAGGAATAGTGGTTCCAACAATATCATATGGTTGCGAGACATGGCCTATAGATGGAATTCTGCGGAGTAGGGTGGATATGTTGGAAATAAGATGCTCGAGAATATTATTTGGTGTGAGGTGGTTTCATTGAGTAAATAATGAAAGGGAAAGAGAGATTTATGGTACCAGAAAGGGTGTCGTTGAGAGAACAAAAGAGGGTTTATTGAAATGGTTTGGTCAGATGGAAAAAATGAGTAAGGAAGGATTGACAAAGTAGATATATGTGTCAGAGGTGGCGAGGTGGCAACGAGAATGGATGAAGGCAGCAAGTACCAAGATGTATATGTGTGTATATGCATATGTCTGTGGATGTATATATATGTATACGTTGAAATAAATACGTATCTATATGTGAGTAGGTGGGCGTTAATACACACACACAAACACACACACACACACACACACATATATATATATATATATATATATATATATATATATATATATATATATATATATATATATATATATATATATATATATATATATATATATATATATATATATATATATATATATATATATATATATATATATATATATACATATATATATATTTATATATATATATATATATATATATATATATTCTTTCTTTCAAACTATTCGCCATTTCCCGCGTTGGCGAGGCAGCTTTAAGAACAGAGAACTGGGCCTTCGAGGGAATATCCTCACCTGGCCCCCTTCTCTGTTCCTTCTTTTGGAAAATTAAGAAAAATAATGAGATGGGAGGATTTCCAGAACCCCGCTCCCTCCCCTTTTAGTCGCCTTCTACGACACGCAGGGAATACGTGAGAAGTATTCTTTCTCCCCTATCCCCAGGGATATCATATATGTATATATATAATCTTCCCCTCCTTGTATTTTAACTTTCTAAAAATGAGAAACAGACGGAGTCACGCGGGGAGTGCTCATCCTCCTAATAGACTCACATTGGGGTGTCTAAATGTGTGTGGATGTAACCAAGATGTGAAAAAAGGAGAGATAGGTAGTATGTTTGAGGAAAGGGACTTGGATGTTTTGGCTCTGAGTGAAACGAAGCTCAAGGGTAAAGGGGAAGAGTGGTTTGGGAATGTCTTGGGAGTAAAGTCAGGGGTTAGTGAGAGGACAAGAGCAAGGGAAGGAGTAGCAGTACTCCTGAAACAGGAGTTGTGGGAGTACGTGATAGAATGTAAGAAAGTAAGTTCTAGATTAATATGGGTAAAACTGAAAGTTGATGGAGAGAGATGGGTGATTATTGGTGCATATGCACCTGGGCATGAGAAGAAAGATCATGAGAGGCAAGTGTTTTGGGAGCAGCTGAATGAGTGTGTTAGTGGTTTTGATGCACGAGACCGGGTTATAGTGATGGGTGATTTGAATGCAAAGGTGAGTAATGTGGCAGTTGAGGGAATGACTGGTATACATGAAGTGTTCAGTGTTGTAAATAGAAATGGTGAAGAGCTTGTAGATTTATGTGCTGAAAAAGGAATGGTGATCGAGAATACCTGGTTTAAAAAGCGAGATATACATAAGTATACGTATGTAAGTAGGAGAGATGGACAGAGAGCGTTATTGGATTAAGTGTTGATTGACAGGCGCGCGAAAGAGAGACTTTTGGATGTCAATGTGCTGAGAGGTGCAACTGGAGGGATGTCTGATCATTATCTTGTGGAGGCTAAGGTGAAGATTTGTATGGGTTTTCAGAAAAGAAGAGTGAATGTTGGGGTGAAGAGGGTGGTGAGAGAAAGTTAGCTTGGGAAGGAGACTTGTGTGAGGAAGTACCAGGAGAGACTGAGTACAGAATGGAAAAAGGTTAGAACAATAGAAGTAAGGGGAGTGGGGGAGGAATGAGATGTATTTAGGGAATCAGGGATGGATTGCGCAAAAGATGCTTGTGGCATGAGAAGCTTGGGATGTGGGTTCATTAGAAAGGGTAGTGAGTGGTGGGATGAAGTAAGGTTATTAGTGAAAAAGAAGAGAGAGGTTTTTGGACGATTTTTACAGGGAAAAAATGAAATTGAGTGGGAGATGTATAAAAGAAAGAGACAGGAGGTCAAGAGAAAGGTGCAAGAGGTGAAAAAGAGGGCAAATGAGGGTTGGGGTGAGAGAGTATCATTAAATTTTAGGGAGAATAAAAGGATGTTCTGAAAGGAGGTAAATAAAGTGCGTAAGACAAGGGAGCAAATGGGAACTTCATTGAAGGGCGCTAATGGGGAGGTGATAACAAGTAGTGGTGATGTGAGAAGGAGATGGAGTGAGTATTTTGAAGGTTTGTTCAATGTGTTTGATGATAGAGTGGCAGATATAGGGTGTTTTGGTCGAGGTGGTGTGCAAAAGTGAGGGGTTTAGGAAAAGTGATTTTGTAAACAGAGAAGAGGTAGTAAAAGCTTTGCGGAAGATGAAAGCCGGCAAGGCAGCAGGTTTGGATGGTATGCAGTGGAATTTATTAAAAAGGGGGTGACTGTATTGTTGACTGGTTGGTAAGGTTATTTAATGTATGTATGACTCATGGTGAAGTGCCTGAGGATTGGCGGAATTCTTGCATAGTGCCACTGTTCAAAGGCAAAGGGGATAAGAGTGAGTGCTCAAATTACAGAGGTATAAGTTTGTTAAGTACTCCTGGTAAATTATATGGGAGGGTATTGATTGAGAGGGTGAAGGCATGTACAGAGCATCAGATTGGGGAAGAGCAGTGTAGTTTCATAAGTGGTAGAGGATTTGTGGATCAGTTGCTTGCTTTGAAGAATGTATGTGAGAAATACTTAGAAAAGCAAATGGATTTGTATGTAGCATTTATGGATCTGGAGAAGGCATATGATAGAGTTGATAGAGATGCTCTGTGGAAGGTATTAAGAATATATGGTGTGGGAGGCAAGTTGTTAGAAGCAGTGAAAAGTTTTTATCGAAGTTGTAAGGCATGTGTACGTGTAGGAAGAGAGGAAAGTGATTGGTTCTCAGTAAGTGTAGGTTTGCGGCAGGGGTGTGTGATGTCTCCATGGTTGTTTAATTTGTTTATAGATGGGGTTGTTAGGGAGGTGAATGCAAGAGTTTTGGAAAGAGAGGCAAGTATGAAGTCTGTTGTGAATGAGAGAGCTAGGGAAGTGAGTCAGTTGTTGTTCGCTGATGATACAGCGCTGGTGGCTGATTCGGGTGAACTGTAGAAGTTGGTGATGAGTTTGATAAAGTGTGTTGAAAAAGAAAGATATAAGAGTAAATTTTATGTATCAGAGCAAGATTATTCGGTTTAGTAGGGTTGAGGAAAGGGTTAATTGGGAGTTAAGTTTTAATGGAGAAAAACTGGAGGAAGTGAAGTGTTTTAGATATCTGCGAGTGGATTTAGGTATGTTTGAAGGAATAGTGGTTCCAACAATATCATATGGTTGCGAGACATGGCCTATAGATGGAATTCTGCGGAGTAGGGTGGATATGTTGGAAATAAGATGCTCGAGAATATTATTTGGTGTGAGTTGGATTCATTGAGTAAATAATGAAAGGGAAAGAGAGATTTATGGTACCAGAAAGGGTGTCGTTGAGAGAACAAAAGAGGGTTTATTGAAATGGTTTGGTCAGATGGAAAAATGAGTAAGGAAGGATTGACAAAGTAGATATATGTGTCAGAGGTGGCGAGTGGCAACGAGAATGGATGAAGGCAGCAAGTACCAAGATGTATATGTGTGTATATGCATATGTCTGTGGATGTATATATATGTATACGTTGAAAATGAATACGTAATTCTATATGTGAGTAGGTGGCGTTAATACACACACACAAACACACACACACACACACACATATATATTATAAATATATATTATATATATATATATATATATATATATATTATATATATATATATATATTATATATATATATATATTATATATATATATATATATATATATATATCTATATATATATATATATTATATATATATATTATATATATAATATATATATATATATATATATATATTCTTTCTTTCAAACTATCGCCTTTGCCCGCGTTGGCGAGGCAGCTTTAGAACAGAGAACTGGGCCTTCGAGGGAATATCCTCACCTGGCCCCCTTCTCTGTTCCTTCTTTTGGAAAATTAAGAAAAATAATGAGATGGGAGGATTTCCAGAACCCCGCTCCCTCCCCTTTTAGTCGCCTTCTACGACACGCAGGGAATACGTGAGAAGTATTCTTTCTCCCCTATCCCCAGGGATATCATATATGTAATATATATAATCTTCCCCTCCTTGTATTTTAACTTCTAAAAATGTGAAACAGACGGAGTCACGCGGGGAGTGCTCATCTCCTAATAGACTCACATTGGGGTGTCTAATGTGTTGGGATGTACCAAAATAAAAGGAAATGTGAGACAAAAGGAGAGATAGGTAGTATGTTTGAGGAAGGGACTTGGATGTTTTGGCTCTGAGTGAAACGAAGCTCAAGGGTAAAGGGGAAGAGTGGTTTGGGAATGTCTTGGGAGTAAAGTCAGGGGTTAGTGAGAGGACAAGAGCAAGGGAAGGAGTAGCAGTACTCCTGAAACAGGAGTTGTGGGAGTACGTGATAGAATGTAAGAAAGTAAGTTCTAGATTAATATGGGTAAAACTGAAAGTTGATGGAGAGAGATGGGTGATTATTGGTGCATATGCACCTGGGCATGAGAAGAAAGATCATGAGAGGCAAGTGTTTTGGGAGCAGCTGAATGAGTGTGTTAGTGGTTTTGATGCACGAGACGGGTTATAGTGGATGGGTGATTTGAATGCAAAGGTGAGTAATGTGGCAGTTGAGGGACAATGAATGGTATTACATGAAGTGTTCGTGTTGTAAATAGAAATGGTGAAGAGCTTGTAGATTTATGTGCTGAAAAAGGAATGGTGATCGAGAATACCTGGTTTAAAAAAGCGAGTATATAAATAGTATTTACGTATTGTAAAGTAGGAGAGATGGACAGAGAGCGTTATTGGATTAAGTGTTGATTGAAGGCGCGCGAAAGAGAGACTTTTGGATGTCAATGTGCTGAGAGGTGCAACTGGAGGATGTCTGATCATTATCTTGTGGAGGCTAAGGTGAAGATTTGTATGGGTTTTCAGAAAAAATAAGAGAGATGTTGGGGTGAAGAGGGTGGTGAGAGAAAGTTAGCTTGGAAGGAGGGACTTGGTGTGGGAAGTAAGTACCAGGAGAGAATGAGTACAGAATGGAAAAAGGTTAGAACAATAGAAGTAAGGGGAGTGGGGGAGGAATGAGATGTATTTAGGGAATCAGGATGGATTGCGCAAAAGATTGATTGTGGATGAGAAGTTGGGGGATGTGGGTTCATTAGAAAGGGTAGTGGAGTGGTGGGATGAGTAAGGTTATTAGGAAAAGAAGAGAGAGGTTTTTGGTCGACTTTTTCCAGGAAAAAATGAAATTGAGTGGGAGATGTATAAAAGAAAGAGACAGGAGGTCAAGAGAAAGGGTTTGCAAGGGGGTTTAAAAAGAGGGCAAAGGGGGTTTGGGGGTGAAGAGTATCTTTAAAATTTTTTAGGGAAATAAAAATGTTCTAAAAGGAGGAAAATAAAGTGGTAAGAAAAGGGGAAAAAAGGGGGAATTTCCCATTGAAGGGCCTAATGGGGAGGTGATAACAATATGGTGATGTGAAAGGAGAGGAGTGGAGTTTTTTTAAAGGGTTTTTGTTCAATTGTTTGATGATAGAGTGGCAGATATAGGGTGTTTTGGTCGAGGGGGTGTGCAAAAGTGGGGGTTTTAGGAAAAGTGATTTTGTAAACAGAGAAGAGGTAGTAAAAGCTTTGGGGAAAAATGAAAGCCGGAAAGGCAGCGGGTTTTGGATGGTACCCAGTGGAATTTTTTTAAAAAGGGGGGGACTGTATTTTTTAAATGGTTGGTAAGGTTATTTAATGTATGTAGACTCAGGGTGAAGGCCTGGGGAAAGGGGCGGAATTCTTGCATAGGGGCCACGTTAAAAGGGAAAAGGGGGATAAGAGTGAGGGGCTCAAATTACAGAGGTATAAGTTTGTTAATCCCTCCTGGTAAATTATATGGGAGGGTATTGATTGAGGGGGTTTAAAGAAATTAAAGCTTTCAGAGGGGGGGGAAGAGCAGTTAGTTTCAAAAAAGTGGTAGAGGATTTGGGGATCAGTTGCTTGCTTTGAAGAAGGGTATGTGAGAAATACTTAGAAAACCCAAATGGATTTGTATGTACCCTTTATGGTTTCTGGGAAGGCAAATGTTTTTTTTGATAGAAAACCCTTGGGGAAAGGGTTTATTAAGAAAATAGGGGTGTGGGAGGCAAGTTGTTAGAAGCATGAAAATTTTTTATCGAAGTTGTAAGGCATGTGAAACGGTAGGAAGAGAGGAAATTTGATTGGTTCTCAGTAAGTGAAGGTTTGGGGCGGGGGTGTGTGATGTCTCCATGGTTTTTTAAAATTTGTTTATAGAGGGGGGTTTTTTTGGGAGGTGAATGCAAGAGTTTTGGAAAGAGGGGCAAGTATGAAGCCCTGTTGTGAATAGAGAGCTGGGGAATGGTCATTTTGTTGTTCGCTAATGATACGCGCTGGTGGCGATTCATGTGAGAAATTTGCAGAAGCGGTAAACTGATTTGGTAAAGTGTGTGAAAATAAAGTTAAAAAGTAAATGTGAATAAGGGGAAAAGGTTTTTAGGTACACTGGGGTTTGGGGGTCAAGAAATTGGGGGGAAAGGTTTGAAGGGGAGAAAAACGGGAGGAAGTAAAGTGTTTTAGATATCGGGGATTTGGATTTTGGCATGAGGGAAACCTTTGGAAGCGGAAGTGAATCATAGGGGGGGAGGGGACGAAAATCCTTGGACCTTGAAGAAATTTTTGAAAGTCAGAAAATTATCTTTAGAAAGCAAAAAAAGGGGAAGTTTTAAGGGAAAAAGTGGGTTCCCCAAAAAATGTTGTATGGTTCGAGGGGTGGGGTATGGATAGAGTTTTGCGCAGGAGGGGGGATGTGCTGGGAAAAGAAATTTTTTGAAGGGCAATGTGTGGGGTGAGTGGTTTTATTTGAGAAAATAAAGTAAGGGAAAGAAGGGGTTTTGGGAAAAAAAAAGGCGTGGTTAGAGAGCAAAAGGGTTTTTTGAAATGGTTTGGTCAAATGGGGAGAATGAGTGGGAAAATTTACCAAAAGGATTTGTGGCGGAAAGGGGGGGGAACCCAGGAGAAATGGGGGAAACCCAAAATTTAGGTGGGAAAGATGGGAAAGAAAAAGATTTTGATGATTGGGATTCCCCCAAACAACAGTCCTTTTTCAGGGACATAACTAAAACAACTTTACCAAATTTTTCCCTTTAAAAATCTGAACAAAAGCAAAAGGTATTTCAATGAAAGGGGAATAATGTTTGGGAATTGAGGGGAAAAATTGGGGGATTAAAAAGGGTTTTTCCGTGTTTTTAAAAAGGAAATGGTTTTGAGCTTGTAAAATTTTTTTTTGGAAAAAAAACTGGCATTAAAAAAAAATTGGTTTAAAAAGAGAGACATACAAGTAAAAACGTACCTAAGGGGGAAGAAAGGCCAGAGAGCGTTTTCCATTACGTGTTAAATGATAAGGGGAAAGGAAAGAGAAACTTTTGCAGTTTTAAAGGCGGAGGGGGGCAACGGAGGTGTTTTTGATCATTATCTTGTGGGGCAAGGGGGAATATTTTTTGAGGTTTTCAGAAAAGAAAGATAATGTTGAGGGGAAAGAGTGGGTGAAAGTAAGTGAGGGTTTGGGAAGGATCTTGCTTGAGGAAATACTAGGAGAGACTGAAGGGAAAAAAATTTAGAACTAAGGGGGTAAGGAAGAAATGATGGCTTGCAAAAAGAAAGATAGTGGCAGAGAACGTTGGAGGTAGGCCCCTTTGATAGGGTAGGGGTGATTTGGGGGGAAGCCAAAAATTATTAAGGGAAAAGATGGGAGAAAGGGATTTTGGGCCCATTTTTTTCAGGGGAAATAAAGCAAATGACTGGGAGATGTGTAAAAAAAAGAAGGCAAAAAGGGGCAATGTAAAGGGGCAAGAAAGGGGAAAATGAGGGGAAATGAGAGTTTTTGGGGGAGAGAAATAAACAAAATTTTTTGGGAAAATAAAAAGAAAGTTTTACAAGAGGGAAATAAAGTGCGTAACACAAGGGAACAAATGGGGAAAATCATGAAGGGGGGTTAAAGGGGAGGTAACAAGTATGGGATGTGAGAAAATGAGGGAGATTTTAAAAGGTTGTAATTTTTGATAAATAGAGGGGCGAAAAGGGGTTTTTTTGGTCGATGGGTGCAAAAGTGAGGGGGTTGGGGAAATGTTTTGGGTAAAGAGAAGAGTTAAAAAGCTTTGAAAAGATAAAAGCGGCAATCAAACGTTGGATTTTATTGCAGTGGATTTTAAAAAGGGGGGTGATGTATTGTTGATGGTTCGTAAGGTTTATTAATGTAGATATTTCAGGGTGGGCCCCCTGAGGTTTGGGAATGCTAAAGTCCCATTTTTCAAAGCAAAGGGTAAGATGATGTTTAAATTACAGGGGTAAATTTGTTAAGTATTCCGGGGAAATTTAGGGGAAAGGTATTGAGAGAGGGGGGGAAGGGCATTTTACAAGCTCAGATTGGGGGAAAGCAGTGGGGTTTCAAAGTGGTAGAGGATTGTGGATCGTTGTTTTTTTGAAAAATTATGTGAAAATACTTAGATAAGAAAAAAGGGTTTTTATTTTCATTATGGTCGGGAAAGGCATATGAAAGGATAGAAGGGCCTGGGAAGTATTAAGAATATGTTTTGGGGAGGAAGTTGTTAGAACAGTAAAAAATTTTTATCGAGGGTAAAGCATGTGACGTGAGAAGGGGAAAAAGGTGATTTTTCAGTAATGTGTTTGCGAAAGGGGTTGTGATGCTCCAGGGTTTGTTTAATTTTGTTATAGATGGGGTTTTAGGGGGTGAATGCAAGGTTTTGGAAGAGGGGCAATTTGAAGTCTGTTGGGAATGGGGAGATTTGGGAAGTGAGTCAGTTGTTTTCGCTGAAGATACAGCGCTGGTGGATGATACGATTAGAAACCTGCACGAAGGTGGTGACTGACTTTGGTAAAGTGAATGAAAGAAGAATGCTGAGAGTAAATGTAATAAGAAGTATGGTTATTTGGTAACAGTAGGGTTTCGGGACAAGTCA